>NC_079410.1:3198212-3268212 GCF_029220125.1 Pseudoliparis swirei | reverse complement strand
CTCAAGGAAACAGATGTTTTAAAAATCTGTCGTAAACAAGTGTCCGTGACCGACTCCGTGACCTCTGACCTGCTTGTGTGGATTTCCGTCGGGCCTTCTTGATGTCCTCCTCCGTCTTGTTGCTGAGTTTGACCTCCAACTGCTGGGTCTTCACCTCCAGGTCCTTCTGCCGGTCCGCCAGGGCTTTACGGGACTGCACACACACACACACACACACACACACACACACACACACACACACACACACACACACACACACACACACACACACACACACACACACACACACACACACACACACACACACACACACACACACACACACTTTGAGTCTTAACTCTCGGCTAAAGCGGAAATGTGGCTTCTTCTTGTCTTATTTATGATAATCATGCATGTGTGTGTGTGTGTGTGTGTGTGTGTATTCTACCTTCTCCACACTGGCGTAGCGGCTCGCCAGCTGCTTCCTGAGGTCGGCGATGTGATGGTCGTACTTCTTCAGGTCCTTCTTGAAGTTGTCGCACCTGAACGTCAGCAAAGGTTTCTCCACCTCGGTGTGAAGCTGAGAAGACAAGAAGGAACCAGGAGTCAAAGAAGTCTACGCTTCATGTGTTAAAGCTGCATTCTCTCTCCTGACCACCAGGGGGCGACTCCAGAGCCCCGGTGGAGGAGGCGCCCCGAGCGGCTGCTCGTCAGAACACGGAGCCAATTAATTAGACAAGCGCTCCGAGGCTGTTTCCTCACGGTAATCAGATCACCGGGTCACACACACACACACACACACACACAAACACACAGACACACACACACACACACAGATACACACACACATACACACTGGCCCCTACGTCCTGCATCCAGCCCCTGGCCTAGACCTGGCCTCCTTCCCAATGGCCTTTTTTTCTATTTCTGATCCGATGTGAGGTCAAAGGTCAAAGGTCAGGCATGTCGTGTTCAGACTGTAAAGCCCTCTGAGGGGAGTTTGTGGTTTTAAACTGCACAACATAAATATATTCGTACCTTGTTGGCGAACTTGAGGTGGACCTCGGCCTCGTCGTGGAGACTCTTCTTCAGCTGCGTCCAGGCGTCTCCCAGAGTCCTGTGTTTTATTGTGAAAATAAAATAAATAAAACCTGTAAATCCTACAACACACTTTACTAAAATGCAGCATTTAATGTATTATTCTTTTATTATAGATGTACATTGAACCTCAATGTCTGCACTGCTGGATAAAACACCAGCATAATCACTCAGGAGGAGTCGGGTCGGACGAGCACATGAGAGACGCTTTATTTTGAAAAGCCTCTTTTAGAAACGCACGGTTTGGGTTGTAATTTAAAATAACTTTGATAGCCAGATTTATTTAATGGATGAGTCACTTTGATGTATTTTATTTCGGTGTTCGTCGTGTGATATATTTGACCAATTAGAGTTTATTTCTCTGTAATCGAGGATTCTCCGTTTTCTTGAGCGTCAATATATTTTGGGTGCGTTTGTTTCGCTCACCCTTCCTCCTGCGCCGCCAGCGGGCTCAGAGACAGCTTGGACAGGTTCTTGGCGTATTCCTCTTCAATCTTTATCCTGAAACACACACAAGAAGAAGCATGAGCTGCCTGGCTCAAGGGGCAGGGCAGAGGAGCTCTCTGAACACATTCATTCATAAAAACCATAGTGACAAGATCGGTTTGAATAAATACAAATATAATCTTATCCCTCATCAGTTGTGTGCGGTTCATGAGGAATAAAAAAACACGATAAATAAAGTAATTTTTTTATGATTTACTGACGATTTGGGGACGATGGTGAACAGAATAAATATTATATATATATTACAAGATATTGATTTGCCAATATGGATCCAACAGAGCGATCGGGGATCTCTAAAAGAGACTTAAGCTCCTTTTTTACAGATCGTTTCAGAGGCCCCTGAGCATCAATAAACCCTGTTGCATTCTGGGAGACGCTTCACACGGAAAAAGGTCGGCGCTCAATAGAAACCCAGAAGGGCGGGAGGCGTGAGGCGAGTCCATTCAGAGGAGGAATCCTCGTTAACTTCCCACCGAGGCGAATAAAGCCTTCGCGGGAAAGAGGCGGAGCCAAAGCTTTAGAGCGAGAGAGAGAGAGAGATGTAAACTCCTGATTATTCTCTCCGTTTTATTGACTTCCTGTTGGGAGCCGATGGAACGCTCTCCATTCATCAAGTTTCTTTTATTTAGTTATGTTCGCCTCCTTCATGAAGAAGACTTCTCACCAGCAGCTTCATGACGCTGTTGATCAATAACCTACAACTAGTCTATAACTAGTCTTTAACTAATCTAGAACTAGTATATAACTAGTATATAACTCGTCTATAACTCGTCTATAACTAATCTAGAACTAATCTAGAACTACTCTATAACTACTCTATAACTACTCTATAACTAGTCTAAAACTAGTCTATACCTCATCTCTAACTAGTCTCTAACTAGTCTATAACTAGTATATATCTAGTATATAACTAGTCTATAACTCATCTATAACTAGTCTATAACTCATCTATAACTAGTCTATAACTCATCTATAACTAGTCTATAACTAGTCTATAACTATTCTATAACTCATCTATAACTAGTCTATAACTAGTCTATACATCATCTCTAACTAGTCTATAACTAGTATCTAACTAGTCTTTAACTAGTCTGTAACTAGTCTATAACTAGTCTACAACTAGTCTTTAACTAGTCTACAACTAGTCTGTAACTAGTCTATAACTAGTCTATACCTAGTCTTTAACTAGTCTTTAACTAGTCTATAACTCAGACTCTACCTCTCGTGGATGAACTCAGACATCTCTTTCTGCATCTGTTTGCCCTTCAGCTGCTTCTGAAGGAGAACCTCGAAGCCCGCCACCGAGGGGGTGCCCTGGGGGTCCTTCTTATCGGTCTGAGGAGGAGGAGGAGGAGGAAGAGGGAGAGGAGGAGGAGGAGGAGGAGGAAGAGGGAGAGGAAGAGGAGGAGGAGGAATAGGAAGAGGAGGAGGTAGAGGGGGAAGAGGAGGAGGTAGAGGAGGAGAGCATCACTCAACCGATAAACAACATGACAGCAGAACGCCTCGTCGCTATTTGTGTAGAAAGAGAATGACTCATGTGAAGAGGACGTGTGTGTGTGTGTGTTTATGCATGTGTGATGCGTGTGTGTGTGTGTATGTGTGTGTACTGTGTGTGGACTATGTGTGTGTGTGTGTTTATGCATGTGTGATGCGTGTGTGCGCATGTGCATGTGTGTGTTTATGCATGTGTGTACTGTGTGTAATATGTGTGGACTATGTGTTTATGTGTGTGTGTGTGTGTTTATGCATGTGTGATGCGTGTGTGTATCTGTATGTATGTCTACTGTGTGTACTATGTGTGTACTGTGTGTACTATGTGTGTACTATGTGTGTATGTGTGTGTACTGTGTGTACTGTGTGTACTCTGTGTGTACTGTGTGTGTAATATGTGTGTACTGTGTGTGTACTGTGTGTACTCTGTGTGTGTACTGTGTGTGTAATATGTGTGTATGTGTGTGTACTGTGTGTACTGTGTGTACTGTGTGTATGTGTGTGTACTGTGTGTATGTGTGTGTACTGTGTGTGTAATATGTGTGTATGTGTGTGTACTGTGTGTATGTGTGTGTACTGTGTGTGTGTGTACTGTGTGTACTGTGTGTATGTGTGTATGTGTGTGTACTGTGTGTACTGTGTGTATGTGTGTGTACTGTGTGTATGTGTGTACTGTGTGTATGTGTGTGTATGTGTGTGTAATGTGTGTACTGTGTGTGTGTGTGTACTGTGTATGTGTGTGTACTGTGTGTACTGTGTGTACTGTGTATACTGTGTGTACTGTGAGTACTGTGTATACTGTGTGTACTGTGAGTACTGTGAGTACTGTGAGTACTGTGTATACTGTGTATACTGTGTGTATACTGTGTACTGTGTGTACTGTGTGTATATGTGTGTATGTGTGTGTACTGTGTGTACTGTGTGTATGTGTGTGTACTGTGTGTACTGTGTGTATGTGTGTGTACTGTGTGTACTGTGTGTATGTGTGTATGTGTGTACTGTGTGTATGTGTGTATGTGTGTGTACTGTGTGTATACTGTGTGTACTGTGTGAGTACTGTGTGTACTGTGTGTGTGTACTGTGTATATGTGTATGTGTGTACTATGTGTATATGTGTGTATATGTGTGTACTATGTGTATATGTGTATGTGTATACTATGTATATATATGTGTGTATATGTGTGTATGTGTATGTGTGTACTGTGTGTATGTGTACTATGTATATGTGTATGTGTACTATGTGTATATGTATGTGTATATATGTGTACTGTATATATGTGTGTACTGTGTGTATGTGTATATGTGTGTATGTGTGTACTGTGTGTACTGTGTGTATGTGTGTGTCATATGTGTGTATGTGTGTGTACTGTGTGTGTACTGTGTGTGTAATATGTGTGTATGTGTGTGTACTGTGTGTACTGTGTGTATGTGTGTTGTGTGTACTGTGTGTATGTGTGTGTACTGTGTGTGTAATATGTGTGTATGTGTGTGTACTGTGTGTACTGTGTGTATGTGTGTGTACTGTGTGTATGTGTGTGTACTGTGTGTATGTGTGTGTACTGTGTGTACTGTGTGTATGTGTGTGTACTTTGTGTGTTCTCACCCAGAAGTAGTCGCAGTAGCTCCATTCTTTGGGCTTCAGCAGCTGCTGCTCCGGTCCTTCTCCGGGCAGAGGGAAGGTCACACCGTTGATCTGAGGGCAGAGGAGACGAGGAGACGAGGGGTGAGGGAGCGAGGAAAGGAAACCAAAATAACAACAGACAGAAGAAACCGAGAGGAGTTGAAGCGACGTCTTTAAAAAGAGAAACACAGAGTTACCACAAAGTACACACCGTGACCTTTGACCTTTGACCCTCCGGCTCATTTATTGCAGGAAGCTCCCAAAACGTCAGATTGCGACATCGTGATATTTTGCAGACATATTGAGGGTTTCTTTACGATCAGAACTTCTCTTTGATCTAAAAGTCTTTCAAAGGTTTTTATTTATTTTAAATTTCATCTCAATTTGAACACGAGGGAGCAGAAAGTCACGAATATATTTACACATATTAACTCGTAAAATACGACTTCTTGAAGGCCTCAGATGTTTTTAAGTATTGTTTCTAACCTGATGGTCTCAGGTGAGAACATCAATATTAATATTAATATTAAACTTTCACTGGAAACATCAATAAACTTCATTTAAATAAGAAAGAAACGCTATAAAAACAATAAAAATGGCTTTAAAGTTATATGACGATGATCCAATGAGGTACTTATACATCAGGGTGTGTCGTACTCCTTGTAGTACTCCTTGCAGAACACACATCACGCAGGTCAAAGGTCAGCGAGAGACTCCACAACACAGAGAAACCTTTAGTACTGAGAATGAAACACACGTTGTACACGGAGTGATAAATATATATACCGTATTTTTTGCCCTATAGGGCGCACTAGATTATAAGGCGCACTGTCAATGAATGGTCTATTTTCGATCTTTTTTCATATATAAAGCGCACCGGACTATAAGGCGCATTAAGCGGAAAAAAACAACTTTTCTTCGTAATCTTTTGGCAGTTGCTGCGAGACGGTAGTTCATGTGCGGATAGAGAGATTACGTCTTTTCATAAAACGAAAGCACCAAGAAGGACCGCCTCGAAAGTCATTGATATTCATGTCCCGTGCTAACGCTGTTGCCTTCAGTCGAATAGAGACTGTAGAGACGCTTCTACCTGCTGCTCTCTGTTCAATAACCCACTGTTCAATTTTGTCCTCTAACTGGCCATCTCGCTTTGTTCCCGCGGAAACTCTGTGTGGTCTTCTTTACTTGGCGCAGGTCATCTTCTTGCTTCCTCCACTTCCGTACCATTGATTCATTGATGTTGAATTCTCTCGCAGCTGCTCTATTCCCATGTTCTACTGCGTGACTGATAGCCTTGAGTTTGAAGTCCGCCTCGTAAGCGTATCTTTTGACAGGTGCCATTTTGGGATCCTTATACACACACTGTAATATTATGGTGAAGCACAGTATGTATTACTCCGCGACGCTCCTGGCTACGGTAGCCGTAATGCTGCAAGCGGTGCGGCTTTGTAGTTTACCAAAGTCGTACTAAAACATTTTGACTTAGCGCCGTGAGCGCCTTGTACCACACAAAATCGCTTAGAGGTCAGTAAGCAAAACCAGAATTAATCCATATATACGGCGCTTCGGATTATAAGGCGCACTGTCGTTTTTTGAGAAAATTAAAGGCTTTTAAGTGCGCCCTATAGTGCAAAAAATACGGTATATATATATATATATATTTATGTGGATAAATAAACAACTGTTTAATTTTATTGTTACCAATTTAATTATATTTGCTTTGCTGAATAGAAAGAAAAACTCATAACAGAGAAAACGTCTCTCCCTCTCTCTCTCCATCTCTCTCCATCTCTCTCTCTCCATCTCTCTCTCTCTCTCGCTCCCTCTCTCTCTCTTTCTCTCTCTCTCCATCTCTCCCTCTCTCTCTCTCTCTCTCTCTCTCTCTCTCAGAGTGTGTGTCTGTGTCTCTGCTGTTACTACGCGACAAATTAATTTTGCTGTAAAAGACCGCCTCCCCCGATCTCTCCTCAGGCACACACACACACACACACACACAAGGAACACACCAACACACACACACACACACACACACACAAGGAACACACCAACACACACACACACACACACCAACACACACACAAACAGACCCACACAGAAACACACACACACGCACAAACACACACACACACACACAAGGAACACACCAACACACACACACACACCAACACACACACAAACAGACACACACAAACAGACCCACACAAAAACACACACACACACACCAACACACACACAAACAGACACACACAAACAGACACACACACAGACACTCCACCCGAGGCCGGGTGGCGCTCTTGAACGGCCTTTCATGAACACATCATGTGGTCGGTCGCGCGGCTGAAGGTGAGCTCAAGGTCGCGGTCAGCCGTGCGGTCGCCTCGGGCGTACGTGTTTCTGTTTGTGCTCGACGGTCTGCAAATGTGTGCGTCTCCATGACAACCGGGGATGGGGTTGTGTAACGCGAGGTGGAGGAGAGACTCCCGCGGAGGGCTGACGTCACCCGGCCTCCTCGCTCCGTTTCAGATGCGGCAACAGGAGCGTTTAATATTCACGCCGGACGCCGGGACCCCCCCCCTAAAAAAAAAAATCAACGCTTCTGTTTCGTGGGAACCAATCAGCACGAGGCACCACGTGAGTCGGAAAAACTGATTTCTGAGCGGTGAAAGCTTTGAAAAGAAACGTGTGTCTTCAGTGAATCTCTGAATGGCTCCCCCTCCCCCCTCCCCCCCTCCTCTTTCTCTGCCTGTGTATTTTCCATTTCAACACACATTGATCAGCGCCGTTGCTTTTGTCGCCATGGAAACTGGACTCGCTGCATCTCTCCAGGTCTGCGGCGATATTTGTTGTATTTTTTTAAACGATTAAAAAAAAAGATTTCTCAGCAGCCAGACACAAAAGCACCTTTGTGTGTCTGTCTGACCATCATCATCATCTTCACCATCACCATCATCTTCATCATCATCATCACAATCATCATCATCCTCATCATCATCATCTTCATCATCATCATAACCATCATCATCATCACCACTATCACCATCATCATCATCATAACCATCATCATCATCATCACGACCCCCCCCCCCACACACACACACACACTCATCATTATGACAGATTGCATAACCACAGCTTCTGTCACCTCCTCGGTGTTCTGCGACCTGAAGAAGCCCAAATACTACGTGTGTGTGTGTGTGTGTGTGTGTGTGTGCGTGTGTGTGTGTGGGGGGGGTCACTGCCGTGTGACCTGCGCTGCCCCTGCAGAGGACCCCATGTGGAGGAGTCGACTCGTGTCTCTCTTCACGTCTGTTGAGACGCGATGCATCACGGAGGGGAAGCCCAGCGGGGACCCACAATGCATTGCACCTCGGGCTCGGAGGACGCCGTCAACAGATGATAGTAAAAAGAAAAGATGAGAACTTATGTCTGCCCAGACGGAGAGGATGGAGGAGACAGAGAGGATGTAGGAGACATGGAGGATGTAGGAGACAGAGAGGATGTAGGAGACATGGAGGATGTAGGAGACATGGAGGATGTAGGAGACAGAGAGGATGTAGGAGACAGAGAGGATGTAGGAGACATGGAGGATGTAGGAAACAGAGAGGATGTAGGAGACGGAGAGGATGTAGGAGACAGAGAGGATGTAGGAGACGGAGAGGATGGAAGAGACGGAGAGGATGTAGGAGACGGAGAGGATGGAGGAGACAGAGAGGATGTAGGAGACGGAGAGGATGGAGGAGACAGAGAGGATGTAGGAGACGGAGAGGATGGAGGAGACAGAGAGGATGGAGGAGACAGAGAGGATGGAGGAGACAGAGAGGATGGAGGAGACAGAGAGGATGTAGGAGACAGAGAGGATGGAGGAGACAGAGAGGATGTAGGAGACATGGAGGATGTAGGAGACAGAGAGGATGTAGGAGACAGAGAGGATGTAGGAGATGGAGAGGATGGAGGAGACAGAGAGGATGGAGGAGACGGAGAGGATGGAGGAGACAGAGAGGATGGAGGAGACAGAGAGGATGGAGGAGACGGAGAGGATGGAGGAGACAGAGAGGATGGAGGAGACAGAGAGGATGGAGGAGACAGAGAGGATGTAGGAGACATGGAGGATGTAGGAGACAGAGAGGATGTAGGAGACAGAGAGGATGTAGGAGATGGAGAGGATGGAGGAGACAGAGAGGATGGAGGAGACGGAGAGGATGGAGGAGACAGAGAGGATGGAGGAGACAGAGAGGATGGAGGAGACGGAGAGGATGGAGGAGACAGAGAGGATGGAGGAGACAGAGAGGATGGAGGAGACGGAGAGGCTGGAGGAGACAGAGAGGATGGAGGAGACGGAGAGGATGGAGGAGACGGAGAGGATGGAGGAGACAGAGAGGATGGAGGAGACGGAGAGGATGTAGGAGACGGAGAGGATGGAGGAGACAGAGAGGATGGAGGAGACAGAGAGGATGTAGGAGACGGAGAGGATGGAGGAGACGGAGAGGATGGAGGAGACAGAGAGGATGTAGGAGACGGAGAGGATGTAGGAGACGGAGAGGATGGAGGAGACAGAGAGGATGTAGGAGACGGAGAGGATGGAGGAGACGAGGAGGATGTAGGAGACGAGGAGGGACTCACCGTGGTCTTGGTCTCCTTCACCTCTCTGATCTGCCTCCTGGCCGGCGACACGCAGCCGGGCGCCTGAGGAGAGAGACAGGACGGGTCGTCAAAGCTCTCCTCCATCTTCACCTCCTCCTGCTCTCTCTCTCTCTCTCTCTCTCTCTCTCGCTCTCTCTCTCTCTCTCTCTCTCTCTCTCCACGCACCGAGGCTGCCTCCAGTCTCACGAGCCACTTGGCGAGTGGAGAGGAGTCGCGATGCAAAGAGAGAGAGAGGAGGGGGGAGGGAGATGTGGAAGGTAGCGTTAGGAGGGAGGAGGAAGGAGTGAGGAGAGAGGAGGGAGGAATCTGTGGCGGGAGCGTGACGAAAGTCTAGCCGCCAGTTAAGCTGCCGTCTTCAGGGTGGAGGGACTCACCTCCACCCCTCCCCCAAAGGTGCCATGGGGGGGGGGAGAGAGAGAGAGAGAGAGAGAAGCTGGAGCGTAAAGGCGATGATGGAGGGGGGGGGGGTGTATAAAGAGATAGTAAGAGGAGGAGGAGGGGATTTATTTACATGATCCGTACCACCCCTCCATCTTCAGAGAGAGGCAGAGAGTGTGGGAGGAGGGAGGAGGGAGGAGGGAGGAGGTGGAGATGTGATGGGGGTTTGATGGAAACGGTTGAACGATGATCTTTCAAAAAGGCTCATTACGATGAGGAGGGAAACTGGAGTAGAGGAGGAGGAAGGAGAGGGGGAGGAAGGGAGAGGGGGAGGAGGGGTGATGGGGAGGAGGGGTGATGGGAGGGGGAGGCAGGCAGCCAATGAGAAGAAGCCTGTCGGTCGAGTGTCCACAACAACGCAGAGATAAACGTGATCAAACACGAGCAGACAAAGTCCACCCGTCTCACTCCACCCGTCTCACTCCACCCGTCTCACTCCATCCGTCTCACTCCACCCGTCTCACTCCATCCGTCTCACTCCACCCGTCTCACTCCACCCGTCTCACTCCACCCGTCTCACTCCACCTGTCTCACTCCACCTCAACCTGGTCCAACCACAACACCACAAACAGAACAACCAAAACCCTCTGTCCACCTCCCTCCACCTCCTCCCTCCACCTCCTCCCTTCACCTCCTACCTCCACCTCCTCCTCCTCCCTCCATGTTCTCACCTTCGCTGCACACATCACAGTCCGGTCCAGGTGTCGTAGTCGCCGTCTCGGCTTTAATTTTTTTTAATCAAACTGGACTCCGAATCTCATCCGCCCGTACAACAACCCCACCTGCCCGTACAACCCCACCTGTCTGTACAACCCCACCCGTCCGTCCACACTCGCCCGTGTGATCCGGACTCAGCTCGCCCTCGAGCGACTCGGAGTCGGTCACGTGGCTTTGGGCAGGAAGGCGCCAACATGGCGGCGTGACGCCGTCATGTGGCTCCATGAAGCCGCCATGTTGGCCCAGCTCCATCAGAGCGGCTCTCAGTGGCCAGAAAAGAAAAAGAGAGAGAGAGAGAGAGAGAGAGAGAGAGGAGAGAGAGAGAGGGAGATTTTTTTTGATTTTTAGAAAACCTTTATTCGAAGAAAACTTTGAACCACAATCAACCAAATTATTTTCAACACAAACATAAATGCAGCACCAATCCTGAAAAAAAAGAGAACGTCCATGATGCTCATGCTGGACACTAAACTAAAGTCCACTGAGGACAGGAAGTGCCTCCTGCCTCCGTCTTGAGGCTGAAGCTCCTCCCAGTGCTGAGGCTCTGGCTCCTCCTCTTCACTCAATCTCTCCTCTCGCCCTCCTCTCATCGTCCACCACCATCAGCACCTTTCGGAGGTCGCACAGGATCCTTTTGAGCCTGTAGAACTCCTGTGGCGTGAAGGCTCCTCTCTCGTCCTCATCGTCAGGAAAGTGGCGGACAGGTAGAACTTATCCCTGCAGAAGTGGTCCTCCACCTTCACGTGGTCCTCCACCTTGACGTGGTCCTCCACCTTCACGTGGTCCTCCACCTTGACGTGGTCCTCCACCTTGACGTGGTCCTCCACCTTCACGTGGTCCTCCACCTTCACGTGGTCCTCCACCTTGACGTGGTCCTCCACCTTGACGTGGTCCTCCACCTTGACGTGGTCCTCCACCTTGACGTGCCACGTCTGCTTGGTCTTCCGGAGGAACTCTTTGATCTCCTCCACACTGTAGTGTGGATCAGAGTCGGAGTCTTCCTCCGAGCTGGACTCTGGCTCCGCCCCCCTCGTCCTGGACCTCCTTCTTCCCGCCGTCACCTTCTTTGCCTGTGGGTTCCCTCCATCACCTCCTCCACACTTCCTCTTTAAACGGGGGACTCTGAGGCTCTCCTCCTCCGCCTCCATGTCCACCTCACTGTCAGACAGCCTCACCTCCCTGACGACTGTCTCCCTCTCTTCCTCTGACTCCGCCTTGTCCTCCTCTTCACCTTCCTGGGCCACCTCAGCCCCAGCCCCACCCTCTTCTCTCCTCTCTTCCTCACCCTGCTGTCCTGTGACCGTTTCTCCCTCGTCTCTCCTCTCCTCCTCAACCTCTTGGTCAGCACCAGCCCCTCCCTCCTCTCTCCCCTCCTCCTCTTCTACCTCTCTCACCCTCACCCTGCTGGCCTGTAATCATCTCCCCCTCTCCCTCCTCACCTTGCTGGACTGGACCAGTGCCCCCCTCCTCTTCCTCCTCCACAACCTGCTGGGCACCCCCCGTCTCTGCCTGCTCTCTCTCCTCATCCTGCTGGGAGCCCCCAGTTCCTGCCTGCTCCCTCTCCTCCCCCCTCTGGGTACCTGCAGTCCCTGGTTGCCCCTCCCCCTGCTGGGCACCCCCCGTGCCCTCCGCCCCCCCCCCTGGCTCCGCCCCCGAGGGGCCGCCCTGCTGGTGTTCTGCTCAGCAGCTCTCCACCGGTGGCAGTCTCTGGCTATGTGCCCCTCTCGCCCACAGATGAAGCACCTCCCGTTCCCTGAGGAGATGTATATTGGGTACTCGTGCCCGGCCACCCTGATAAACACCCGGAAGCAGAGCTCTCCACCCTGATAAACACCCGGAAGCAGAGATCTTCTCCCCTTTTATTTAGGATCATAGAGAGATGCCTCCGGTGGGACCACACGTGTTTCATCCGGGAGGACTTCCACCCTGAGGGGATCTTCTTCAGCCGGGACACCACCTTCCCGTGCTTCACCAGCTCCTTCAAGATCACCTCCTCTTTTATAAAAGGAGGCACGTTGGCCACGGTGACCCGAACCGACGGTGTGGCCAGCGGCGCCACCGGCACATGATGCCCCTGATCACCACCCCCGACACCACCACCTCGTTCACCTTCGACACGCTGTCTAGGAACAGAACCACCGCTCCGTTCATACGGGCAGCGGACCTCACGCAGTCGTCGCCGACCACGTCGCCCACTGCCAGCCCCACCTCCTCCTCCGAGCACGGGAAACTCGGCGCCACTCTAATCCCGTGAGCGCGCGTGAGGAAGCTCATGTCCTCCATGACTAGCTCCCCGCTAGCTCCCCGCTAGCCCGCCGGTTAGCTCCCCGCTAGCCGCACGCCGCTAACGCGCACACAGACACACAAAAACAAAACCCTCCGTGAACTCACACAGACAGTCGGGTGAACCCACACACACTCACAGCAAACATACCTGTTAACCCAGTCACTCTTTAGCGTGGAAAAACCACCTTTAAACCAAACAACTCTCCCCTGCTCCACAACCACACGTCCTCTCACGCTGAGAGAGAGAGAGAGAGAGAGAGAGAGAGAGAGAGAGAGAGAGAGAGAGAGAGAGAGAGAGAGAGAGAGAGAGAGAGAGAGAGAGAGAGAGAGAGAGAGAGAGAGAGAGAGAGAGCAAGCTTCAATGTGGACGAATTTGGGAAAAATCTATTTGGAAGTTCTCAGACTCAAAGGTGAAGTCTTCAAATGACATTTAAAATCACATCAATCAAAAGATATCAAATTATAACTATTTTTTTTAAACAAGAGAGATTCCTAAAGATTAGAGAAGCTTAAAATAGTTCATAAAAAGTTGCGGTCGATCTTCAAAATCGTGATTATAGCTTTCGGGGAAACGGCTTCATCGAGACGTGATTGTAACGAGGAGGAGGAGGAGGAGGAGGAGGATGGATGACTCAACTGATAATCAGACATTGACATTTTCCCATTTCAAACCCAGTTGTGATTTTCTTTTTTGTTTGTTTTTTAAATGTATTTGACATTTATTTTGAAGGTCTATGACCCGGCGCGAGGTCCTCGGGGCTCACCTGTCGGCTCCTCAGGGCCACGTCGCCGGGCGGACCAACCCTCGGCCCGCCGGGGTTGGCTGAGAGACAAAAAACACAAAAACACACACATTATCATAATGAATAAAGCGGACAGGACGCCTCTGATTGGTTGAATAACGCCACGCGAGGCAGCAGCAGGAGAACCTGTGACATCACAGACACGCCTCCCTGTAAACACACATTCCACATCAAACCACGATGCAACACGTGGATGAGGCTTTATGCTAAGCTAGGCTAATCCCCTTCTGGAGGCACAGAATGCTGAATTATCCAGGAATGTCCTTTGGAATCATTATTTTATATTTATATATAAACTATTCTCAGCATCACAAACTCAATGTTATTATATTAGAAACATCAAACAGTTCCGACTGAAACTACATGTGATCAGATCAGGATGAAAGGCGTCGGTTTATGGATTTATCATCTGATCAAAGGGTGAAACTAACCAATAAAAACCACAATAACATGGGAAGAGAGCTTTAAATCACCCGGAGTTTAACGCAAGTTTTTATATATATTGTAAAGCTTAAAATATGGATTTTTTGTTCTAGCCAGGAAATGCTAACAAGCAGATTTGTATTGCGTAATAATTTGAGTAATTGCACATATACAGATATGCTCTCTCTCTCTCTCTCTCTCTCTCTCTCTCTCTCTCTCTCTCTCTCTCTCTCTCTCTCTCTCTCTCTCTCTCTTTCCTTTCCACCTTTAAACCCGGCCTTCATTACACTTCTTTCTCTGAGGAGGAGGAGGAGGAGGATCACACTTTGTCCGTTTTTCTTCTTCTTCTCTTCCTCTAAAAGTGTGTTTCGGCCGCCTGCCAGCAGAAAGAGGAGAACCATCTTCTCTCTGCTGAGACGTCGTTAGTGAGGAGGCTGGCAGCGAGGAAACATAATAAGCCCGTCATTAAGAAGATGTAGGATTTCCTCGAGATACAGGGGAGGAAAAACATATTTAAAAAAAGGGAAAAGTGTCTAAGTGGGATTCTGGTTTGGGGATAATAAGCAGATTTATTCTGCGGCTGCCGAGAGGCTCTTATTGATCCGTTGAAGTGATTGCATTATGACCTGTGAGGCTCCAAATGGAAACAATCGCCACCCAATAGGAACGGGTGATCTCCGCCTCTAACAACCTCTCAAGCCTCTTTAACTCCACCAAACGGTGCGCTTCCTGTTTGCTTTTCCCTTTTTCTAAACGTGTGATGGCGGTCTCTGCTTCACCATATGGAGAGGCGCTCGGTCGTGCCAGCGGTCTCTGCGGGGCCTCGGCCGGCGAGGAGGGACGCCGCCATGTTGTTTCTGGAAGGAGAAAAAAAAGAAATGACAGGAAGATAACAAAAATCTGATTTTGGAAATAGTTTTTAAAAAAGAATTGTGATGTTTTCTGAGCTCATTTGGTGTGAATGGGAAAGTATGCATGACAGGTCTTATGTCCTGTGTTGTTACTTTGTATTATCTTATTGTCTTTTATTATCAACAACTCATAAAAGGAAAGTGCTGATCACGTTCATGCTCCTCAGGGGATGAACCTCGGCGGGACGTCTTCTAGCGCCACCTTCAGGTACAAAATGTCATCAACGCAGCAAAGAAATTATGTCAAAAATATCCGAATAAAATGAGACTTTCAAAACCGGCTCCTTTTTGATCTTTCATGTGAAGAAAACATCTGGTTCTTTTCTTGTGGTTGTACTCGTTGCATGCTTCTTACCAGTCCAATTTAAGACAGGAACGCCCAAAAAGTCCCTTAAACTCTCAAATATTTCAGTGAAAAACCCAAACTGTCTGACCTTGTTGTGACGGTAAACTCTGTTAGCTGAACAATGAAACAGGAAGCTTGTAGTCTTTGTGTGTCGAGCCGATTTACAGCTCGCCGCCAGTATTTTAGCCGTCGATCACACGAAAAGTAATCAGGAATCATTCCAGCTAGCAGAGCAGGAAGTCCTTCACGCTCTTACTGCAGCGGGTGAATGGCTTTTATTTTGGGGCTTTTACTTTGAGGCTTTTATTTTGTGATTTTTACTTTGTGGCTGTTACATTGGAGTTTGTACTTTGTGGTTTTAATAATTTTTAATTTCTAATTTGTTATTTTTTATTATTAATTATTAATTATTTTTTTATTTATTTGTTATTTGTGGCTTTTACTTTAAGACTTTTACTTTGTGGTTTCTACTTTGTGGCATTACCATAGCATCAAACAGCTATTTGCTGTATACAAGACATCGTGGAGTCTACCGTTAGCTACATGGCGCCGCCATCTTGAGAGCCGTTGAGAGGCAATCAAAATACTCATGCACCTTTAACCCTCTCCTGAAAGTTAATTAATATTTCTATTAGATTTACACAATACAAACAAACAGTGACGCTCAACAATGATGTCTTTTAACGCTCTTGTATTTGACTTCTTTTATTTGTTTTAAACACCTTTTATGTATTCTGTGTTCTGTATTCTGTAAACAACCTTATTTCCCCTCTGGGATCAATAAAGGCAAATCTTTTCTCACGTGTTCTCGTAAAAAGTTTATTGTTTCTATCATAATAACTGCTACTCAAAGCTTACAAATTACAACAAATTGTCTTGGTACACAAGCACATTTTTTAAGCCTCAATTCCTCTTCTACAATTATGTTTTTCTCATCGCTCCAAATCCCACTCATCACATATTCAGCCCCAAAGGATCAAATAGAAGGATTTCCACTGATCCGTAAATGGGCTCCTCCTCCATTAAATTACACAAACAACATCTTTCTAATAAACACTGTTGGCATCTCTAGGACACACACACACACACACACACACACACACACACACACACACACACACACACACACACACACACACACACACACACACACACACACACACACACACACACACACAGAAGCCGCTCTCTGAAGCTCCGCGTTCAGAGACAGGAAACAACAACAAACTGAAACAGATGAAACGTGACGGCTGCAGCATATGGCTGCTGAATTTAAAAATAGCTTTTGGGTGGCATTTCTGTTTTTCTTCTTCTTTCTGCTCAGTGTGTGTGTGTCCCCACGTGACACCTCCGAGTCACGGTCCTCGCGGGGCTGCGATTACAAGTTTTGTGTGTGTGTGTGTGTGTGTGCGCCGTGAGCCAAAGTGGATTCACTACCAGAGATGTTGTTGATGCAGCCTTTCATCAGTCCTGGGGGAGTCTGTTTTATCCCCACTGGATTCCTTCCCGAATCTAGTGTCACACACACACACAGACACACACACACACACACACGCGCACACACACGCACACACACACACAGAGGTTACATGCCTTCCAGCCTCTGCACTAACACACCTCTCCAGACTCCAGCAGTGCGACGGGAAGCAGTAATCCCTCCGCCTCGCCTGAAGGCAGCACCGCGGTGCTGAGGCACGTTTAAGATAATCAGATTGAAGTGGATCTGATCTGCAGGCCTGAGTCCACATGGATGGAGAGATGAGGAGGAATGATAAAGAGAGAAGACCTGCATGGTAAGGAAACTAACACACACACTTCTTCTTCTCTTAAAAAACAAGCTCTCCAAAGACGTCTGTTTATAAAAAAATGGTGCTTGCTCGCAGGCTTCATTATAGGAGTCAACTGTCACATAAAGTGGTAGTGTTGGTTCTGGTGCCCCCTGTGGACTAAAGTAGTAGTGTTGGTTCTGATGCCCCCTGTGGACTAAAGTAGTAGTGTTGGTTCTGGTGCCCCCTGTGGACTAAAGTAGTAGTGTTGGTTCTGATGACCCCTGTGGCCTAAAGTGGTAGTGTTGGTTCTGATGCCCGCTGTGGACTACAGTGGTAGTGTTGGTTCTGGTGCCCCCTGTGGACTAAAGTGGTAGTGTTGGTTCTGATGCCCCCTGTGGACTAAAGTGGTAGTGTTGGTTCTGGTGCCCCCTGTGGACTAAAGTGGTAGTGTTGGTTCTGATGCCCCCTGTGGCCTAAAGTGGTAGTGTTGGTTCTGATGCCCCCTGTGGACTAAAGTGGTAGTGTTGGTTCTGGTGCCCCCTGTGGACTAAAGTGGTAGTGTTGGTTCTGACGCCCCCTGTGGACTAAAGTGGTAGTGTTGGTTCTGACGCCCCCTGTGGACTAAAGTGGTAGTGTTGGTTCTGATGCCCCCTGTGGATTAAAGTGGTAGTGTTGGTTCTGATGCCCCCTGTGGACTAAAGTGGTAGTGTTGGTTCTGATGCCCCCTGTGGACTAAAGTGGTAGTGTTGGTTCTGACGCCCCCTGTGGACTAAAGTGGTAGTGTTGGTTCTGATGCCCCCTGTGGACTAAAGTGGTAGTGTTGGTTCTGATGCCCCCTGTGGACTAAAGTGGTAGTGTTGGTTCTGGTGCCCCCTGTGGACTAAAGTGGTAGTGTTGGTTCTGATGCCCCCTGTGGCCTAAAGTGGTAGTGTTGGTTCTGGTGCCCCCTGTGGACTAAAGTGGTAGTGTTGGTTCTGATGCCCCCTGTGGCCTAAAGTGGTAGTGTTGGTTCTGGTGCCCCCTGTGGACTAAAGTGGTAGTGTTGGTTCTGATGCCCCCTGTGGCCTAAAGTGGTAGTGTTGGTTCTGATGCCCGCTGTGGACTAAAGTGGTAGTGTTGGTTCTGGTGCCCCCTGTGGACTAAAGTGCTAGTGTTGGTTCTGATGCCCGCTGTGGACTAAAGTGGTAGTGTTGGTTCTGGTGCCCCTGTGGACTAAAGTGGTAGTGTTGGTTCTGGCCCCTGTGGACTAAAGTGGTAGTGTTGGTTCTGATGCCCCCTGTGGACTAAAGTGGTAGTGTTGGTTCTGACGCCCCCTGTGGACTAAAGTGGTAGTGTTGGTTCTGATGCCCCTGTGGACTAAAGTGGTAGTGTTGGTTCTGGTGACCCCTGTGGCCTAAAGTGGTAGTGTTGGTTCTGATGCCCGCTGTGGACTAAAGTGGTAGTGTTGGTTCTGACACCCCCTGTGGACTAAAGGGGTAGTGTTGGTTCTGACGCCACCTGTGGACTAAAGTGGTAGTGTTGGTTATGTCGCCCCCTGTGGACTAAAGTGGTAGTGTTGGTTCTGACACCCCCTGTGGACTAAAGGGGTAGTGTTGGTTCTGACGCCACCTGTGGACTAAAGTGGTAGTGTTGGTTATGTCGCCCCCTGTGGACTAAAGTGGTAGTGTTGGTTCTGGCGACCCCTGTGGACTAAAGTGGTAGTGTTGGTTCTGATGCCCCCTGTGGACTAAAGTGGTAGTGTTGGTTCTGACGCCCCCTGTGGACTAAAGTGGTAGTGTTGGTTCTGACGCCACCTGTGGACTAAAGTGGTAGTGTTGGTTATGTCGCCCCCTGTGGACTAAAGTGGTAGTGTTGGTTCTGTCGCCCCCCTGTGGACTAAAGTGGTAGTGTTGGTTCTGCTGCCCCATGTGGACTAAAGTGGTAGTGTTGGTTCTGGCGCCCCCTGTGGACTAAAGTAGTAGTGTTGGTTCTGATGCCCCCTGTGGACTAAAGTGGTAGTGTTGGTTCTGGCGCCCCCTGTGGACTAAAGTGGTAGTGTTGGTTCTGGCGCCCCCCTGTGGACTAAAGTAGTAGTGTTGGTTCTGATGCCCCCTGTGGACTAAAGTAGTAGTGTTGGTTCTGCTGCCCCCTGTGGACTAAAGTGGTAGTGTTGGTTCTGGCGCCCCCTGTGGACTAAAGTAGTAGTGTTGGTTCTGATGCCCCCTGTGGACTAAAGTGGTAGTGTTGGTTCTGGCGCCCCCTGTGGACTAAAGTGGTAGTGTTGGTTCTGGCGCCCCCTGTGGACTAAAGTAGTAGTGTTGGTTCTGATGCCCCCTGTGGACTAAAGTGGTAGTGTTGGTTCTGCTGCCCCCTGTGGACTAAAGTGGTAGTGTTGGTTCTGGCGCACCCTGTGGACTAAAGTGGTAGTGTTGGTTCTGACGCCCCCTGTGGTCTAACGTGGTAGTGTTGGTTCTGACACCCCTGTGGACTAAAGTGGTAGTGTTGGTTCTGACGCCCCCTGTGGACTAAAGTGGTAGTGTTGGTTCTGACGCCCCCTGTGGACTAAAGTGGTAGTGTTGGTTCTGACGCCCCCTGTGGACTAAAGTGGTAGTGTTGGTTCTGCCCCCTGTGGACTAAAGTGGTAGTGTTGGTTCTGTCGCCCCCTGTGGACTAAAGTGGTAGTGTTGGTTCTGACGCCCCCTGTGGACTAAAGTGGTAGTGTTGGTTATTAAGCCCCCTGTGGACTAAAGTGGTAGTGTTGGTTATGTCGCCCCCTGTGGACTAAAGTGGTAGTGTTGGTTCTGCTGGCCCCCTGTGGTCTAAAGTGGTAGTGTTGGTTCTGGCCCCTGTGGACTAAAGTGGTAGTGTTGGTTCTGCGCCCCTGTGGACTAAAGTGGTAGTGTTGGTTCTGACGCCCCCTGTGGACTAAAGTGGTAGTGTTGGTTCTGCTGCCCCCTGTGGTCTAAAGTGGTAGTGTTGGTTCTGACGCCCCCTGTGGACTAAAGTGGTAGTGTTGGTTCTGACGCCCCCTGTGGACTAAAGTGGTAGTGTTGGTTCTGACGCCCCTGTGGACTAAAGTGGTAGTGTTGGTTCTGACGCCCCTGTGGACTAAAGTGGTAGTGTTGGTTCTGACGCCCCTGTGGACTAAAGTGGTAGTGTTGGTTCTGGCCCTGTGGACTAAAGTGGTAGTGTTGGTTCTGGCCCCTGTGGACTAAAGTGGTAGTGTTGGTTCTGCTGCCCCTGTGGACTAAAGTGGTAGTGTTGGTTCTGTGCCCCTGTGGACTAAAGTGGTAGTGTTGGTTCTTGCCCCTGTGGACTAAAGTGGTAGTGTTGGTTCTGACGCCCCTGTGGACTAAAGTGGTAGTGTTGGTTCTGCGCCCCTGTGGACTAAAGTGGTAGTGTTGGTTCTGACGCCCCTGTGGACTAAAGTGGTAGTGTTGGTTCCTGTGGTCTAAAGTGGTAGTGTTGGTTCTGCTGCCCCTGTGGTCTAAAGTGGTAGTGTTGGTTCTGGCCCCTGTGGACTAAAGTGGTAGTGTTGGTTCTGGTGCCCCTGTGGACTAAAGTGGTAGTGTTGGTTCTGGCCCCTGTGGACTAAAGTGGTAGTGTTGGTTCTGGTGCCCCCTGTGGACTAAAGTGGTAGTGTTGGTTCTGGTGCCCCCTGTGGACTAAAGTGGTAGTGTTGGTTCTGGTGCCCCCTGTGGACTAAAGTGGTAGTGGTGGTTCTGATGTCCCCTGTGGACTAAAGTGGTAGTGTTGGTTCTGCCCCCTGTGGACTAAAGTGGTAGTGTTGGTTCTGCTGCCCCCTGTGGACTAAAGTGGTAGTGTTGGTTCTGGCGCCCCCTGTGGACTAAAGTGGTAGTGTTGGTTCTGATGCCCCCTGTGGACTAAAGTGGTAGTGTTGGTTCTGATGCCCCCTGTGGACTAAAGTGGTAGTGTTGGTTCTGATGCCCCCTGTGGACTAAAGTGGTAGTGTTGGTTCTGATGCCCCCTGTGGCCTAAAGTGGTAGTGTTGGTTCTGACGCCCCCTGTGGACTAAAGTGGTAGTGTTGGTTCTGGCGCCCCCTGTGGACTAAAGTGGTAGTGTTGGTTCTGATGCCCCCTGTGGACTAAAGTGGTAGTGTTGGTTCTGACACCCCCTGTGGACTAAAGTGGTAGTGTTGGTTCTGATGCCCCCTGTGGACTAAAGTGGTAGTGTTGGTTCTGATGCCCGCTGTGGACTAAAGTGGTAGTGTTGGTTCTGGTGCCCCCTGTGGACTAAAGTGGTAGTGTTGGTTCTGATGCCCCCTGTGGCCTAAAGTGGTAGTGTTGGTTCTGATGCCCGCTGTGGACTAAAGTGGTAGTGTTGGTTCTGGTGCCCCCTGTGGACTAAAGTGGTAGTGTTGGTTCTGATGCCCCCTGTGGACTAAAGTGGTAGTGTTGGTTCTGGTGCCCCCTGTGGACTAAAGTGGTAGTGTTGGTTCTGATGCCCCCTGTGGCCTAAAGTGGTAGTGTTGGTTCTGATGCCCCCTGTGGCCTAAAGTGGTAGTGTTGGTTCTGGTGCCCCCTGTGGACTAAAGTGGTAGTGTTGGTTCTGATGCCCCCTGTGGCCTAAAGTGGTAGTGTTGGTTCTGATGCCCGCTGTGGACTAAAGTGGTAGTGTTGGTTCTGGTGCCCCCTGTGGACTAAAGTGCTAGTGTTGGTTCTGATGCCCGCTGTGGACTAAAGTGGTAGTGTTGGTTCTGGTGCCCCCTGTGGACTAAAGTGGTAGTGTTGGTTCTGACGCCCCCTGTGGACTAAAGTGGTAGTGTTGGTTCTGATGCCCGCTGTGGACTAAAGTGGTAGTGTTGGTTCTGGTGCCCCCTGTGGCCTAAAGTGGTAGTGTTGGTTCTGATGCCCGCTGTGGACTAAAGTGGTAGTGTTGGTTCTGGTGCCCCCTGTGGACTAAAGTGGTAGTGTTGGTTCTGATGCCCCCTGTGGACTAAAGTGGTAGTGTTGGTTCTGACACCCCCTGTGGACTAAAGGGGTAGTGTTGGTTCTGACGCCACCTGTGGACTAAAGTGGTAGTGTTGGTTATGTCGCCCCCTGTGGACTAAAGTGGTAGTGTTGGTTCTGACACCCCCTGTGGACTAAAGGGGTAGTGTTGGTTCTGACGCCACCTGTGGACTAAAGTGGTAGTGTTGGTTATGTCGCCCCCTGTGGACTAAAGTGGTAGTGTTGGTTCTGGCCAGTGGTGTATAGTAACGAAGTAGAAGTACTTCGTTACTTTACTTAAGTAGTTTTTTTGGGTATCTGTACTTTATTTTACTACTTATATTTCTGTTTACTTTTACTTTTACTTCACTACATTTTTCAATGAAAACTTGTACTTTTACTCCGATACATTTCCCCTGAAACAGTATCGTTACTCGTTACTACGGAAAAGAATAATCATGAGAAACATCGGGGACTGTTGTGGAAAACACCGCAGCGCACCTGAACGCAGCACATCGGGGACTGTTGTGGAACACACCGCAGCGCACCTGAACGCAGCACGAGCACCAGGTTGGGGATCAGGGGTCCTTGCTGCGTGTTTTCTCTTCCCAGTGATGCCCAGGATGCGAGCGAGCGAGCGGCTACAGATACGACTCATTTCATGTGGAGCAGCAATGGAAGCTACTCGTTCAACCACGGGGACCAAGATCAACGTCCGTGGCCATATTTGGGCGAACTCTTTTCTTTTGTCGGAGTGAAAGTTTCTTCCTACCGGATGAAGTGCCTCTTATGCCGACCGAAAGCTACGGAGATATTGCCTTCAACAACTCACCAACCTCAGGAAACACATTGAGGTCAATTAAGATGAATCCCATGAGACGCAACATTAATGTTTAGTTTTGATAATCATCATAAACCTGTTAAGATATCTTATCTAGCAGTGTTGTCCTCAGGATTGGAGGAAGTTATATCTTTGGCAGGAGAGGGGAAGACAGGTGTCTGATTGTCCTACGCATGTTGTATGTTAGGCTAACATTCGCTAGCTATCGTCAATTAAATGAGACAATTAGCGTGAGTGGAGCAGACGGATCTCTAGCGAGTTAATGAGCTGAAGAAGTGTTGACAGTTGTGAGAATTTGTTGATTTGAGTCATCTTAGCTATAATATAATGCTAATCATTACAGCATTATTATAATTATTTTTATTAATATTATAAGAGTGACGGTCCAGTAATGGCGACGATATTGATTTGGGACTGTTGTTGTGTTTAACTACAGAGATACAAGTACATATTCACAAATCAACTCTGAATGCACGGACAGTGCATGAAACTAAATGTATAAACTTCAAAATAAAACAAACTATTTTGTACAAAACTGTTTGTTGGGGTCATGACATGTTAGGAAGTGTTATTAATTCTATCATGTCTGTAATACTCTCACTTTATTTCAGGAATGGACTACATCAAGCAGCACATGGAAGAACCCTCCCTGCAGCTATGTGATGCCACCAGGTCCAGTTCATCTGATGAAGAGGACTTCTTCTTCATCATCTCAAGCGCATGACAGCAGCAAACAGCTGGATGGAGACGTGGATCACGTTGACTTGATGAAATGCTTCCCAACTGTGTGCTGCTGTCTGTGAAGCTAGACACACTCTACCTGCACCAGGGCCTGTGAAGCTAGACACACTCTACCTGCACCAGGGTCTGTGAAGCTAGACACACTCTACCTGCACCACCAGGGCCTGTGAAGCTAGACACACTCTACCTGCACCAGGGCCTGTGAAGCTAGACACACACACTCTACCTGCATCAGGGCCTGTGAAGCTAGACACACTCTACCTGCACCAGGGCCTGTGAAGCTAGACACACTCTACCTGCATCAGGGCCTGTGAAGCTAGACACACTCTACCTGCACCATCAGGGTCTGTGAAGCTAGACACACTCTACCTGCATCAGGGCCTGTGAAGCTAGACACACTCTACCTGCACCAGGGCCTGTGAAGCTAGACACACTCTACCTGCACCAGGGCCTGTGAAGCTAGACACACTCTACCTGCATCAGGGCCTGTGAAGCTAGACACACTCTACCTGCATCAGGGCCTGTGAAGCTAGACACACTCTACCTGCACCAGGGCCTGTGAAGCTAGACACACTCTACCTGCATCAGGGCCTGTGAAGCTAGACACACTCTACCTGCATCAGGGCCTGTGAAGCTAGACACACTCTACCTGCATCAGGGCCTGTGAAGCTAGACACACTCTACCTGCACCAGGGCCTGTGAAGCTAGACACACTCTACCTGCACCACCAGGGCCTGTGAAGCTAGACACACTCTACCTGCACCATCAGGGCCTGTGAAGCTAGACACACTCTACCTGCATCAGGGCCTGTGAAGCTAGACACACTCTACCTGCACCAGGGCCTGTGAAGCTAGACACACTCTACCTGCATCAGGGCCTGTGAAGCTAGACACACTCTACCTGCACCAGGGCCTGTGAAGCTAGACACACTCTACCTGCATCAGGGCCTGTGAAGCTAGACACACTCTACCTGCATCAGGGCCTGTGAAGCTAGACACACTCTACCTGCATCAGGGCCTGTGAAGCTAGACACACTCTACCTGCATCAGGGCCTGTGAAGCTAGACACACTCTACCTGCATCAGGGCCTGTGAAGCTAGACACACTCTACCTGCATCAGGGCCTGTGAAGCTAGACACACTCTACCTGCACCAGGGCCTGTGAAGCTAGACACACTCTACCTGCACCAGGGCCTGTGAAGCTAGACACACTCTACCTGCACCAGGGCCTGTGAAGCTAGACACACTCTACCTGCACCAGGGCCTGTGAAGCTAGACACACTCTACCTGCACCAGGGCCTGTGAAGCTAGACACACTCTACCTGTACCAGGGCCTGTGAAGCTAGACACACTCTACCTGCATCAGGGCCTGTGAAGCTAGACACACTCTACCTGCATCAGGGCCTGTGAAGCTAGACACACTCTACCTGCATCAGGGCCTGTGCTACCTTCATCAGGGCCTGTGAAGCTAGACACACTCTACCTGCACAGGGCCTGTGAAGCTAGACACACTCTACCTGCATCAGGGCCTGTGAAGCTAGACACACTCTACCTGCACCAGGGCCTGTGAAGCTAGACACACTCTACCTGCATCAGGGCCTGTGAAGCTAGACACACTCTACCTGCATCAGGGCCTGTGAAGCTAGACACACTCTACCTGCACCATCAGGGCCTGTGAAGCTAGACACACTCTACCTGCACCAGGTGAACGGCTCTTCAGCATCGCAGGACTCGTCTTCAGCCCCAGAAGAGCGAGACTGACATCTGTCCATTTTGAAAATCAACTTCTTTTGAAGCTGAACAATACATTTTTCACTTTAAAGTGATGATCCTGGTTGTTACTTTTGGTGCTGCTTTTTTCTGTGTTAATCGTGTTTTTATATTTTAGTAATTTCATAGTATTCATATATTGCTAAGTTCATCCTAGCTCATACTCCTTGTTCATGGTGGCCACAGCACCCAAACAAATAAACTTCATAATTCTCAAAATTCTGACCCTTTGTTTTTTTTATTAACAGCATTTACTTTTACTTTCAATACTTAAGTACATTTAATATCAGAAAATTACTTTTGATACTTAAGTACAAAAAAAATCAAATACTTTAATACTTTTACTCAAGTAGTATTCTCATAGGTGACTTTTACTTTTACTTGAGTAATTTTCCAGTCAAGTATCTTTACTTTTACTCAAGTATGACTTTTGGGTACTTTATACACCACTGGTTCTGGCGACCCCTGTGGACTAAAGTGGTAGTGTTGGTTCTGATGCCCCCTGTGGACTAAAGTGGTAGTGTTGGTTCTGGTGCCCCCTGTGGACTAAAGTGGTAGTGTTGGTTCTGGTGCCCCCTGTGGACTAAAGTGGTAGTGTTGGTTCTGACGCCACCTGTGGACTAAAGTGGTAGTGTTGGTTATGTCGCCCCCTGTGGACTAAAGTGGTAGTGTTGGTTCTGGTGCCCCCTGTGGACTAAAGTGGTAGTGTTGGTTCTGACGCCACCTGTGGACTAAAGTGGTAGTGTTGGTTCTGACGCCACCTGTGGACTAAAGTGGTAGTGTTTTGTGTGCCCCCTGTGGACTAAAGTGGTAGTGTTGGTTCTGATGCCCCTGTGGTAGTGTTGGTTCTGACGCCCCCTGTGGACTAAAGTGGTAGTGTTGGTTCTGATGCCACCTGTGGACTAAAGTGGTAGTGTTGGTTATGTCGCCCCCTGTGGACTAAAGTGGTAGTGTGGGTTATGCTGCCCCCTGTGGACTAAAGTGGTAGTGTTGGTTCTGATGCCCCCTGTGGACTAAAGTGGTAGTGTTGGTTCTGGCGACCCCTGTGGACTAAAGTAGTAGTGTGGGTTATGCTGCCCCCTGTGGACTAAAGTGGTAGTGTTGGTTCTGGCGCCCCCTGTGGACTAAAGTGGTAGTGTGGGTTATGCTGCCCCCTGTGGACTAAAGTGGTAGTGTTGGCTCCGCCTCTCACCTTTGCTGCAGCCGTTGACGTAGTAGCGGACTCCCTCGGGTGACGTGTAGCTCCTCCACCCCGGGGGAAGAGGCCGGCCGTCCGTCTCCTCTGTGGGCGCCGCAGAACTCACGGCCGCCGGCTTCTGCCAAACACAAAAACACTTTGAATGTTACTGAAGGGAAGAAACCTGAAGAAACAAAGTTAAAGAAAATGTGTTCACAGCAAAATATTAATATATATATAGAAGACAATGAGACTTAATTGAATGTAATTAAAACTGCTTGTTGGTTTGACTCACTGGTGTCGGACCAGGAGGAAGCCAACGGGATGCTGCTTCATTAAAGTGGATGTATTTCCTCCATTAATTAGTTACACCCATGACACACACACACGGTGAAAGAAGTGCTGGTGATATCTAATTATAACTGGTCAAAAGGTTCCTTTAATGCAAAGAGAATAAACGAGGTAGAAAAGAAAAACCATGACATGGACCTGCAAATAGAACTTAAACATGAGGCGCCTCAACACTAAAGGAAAACATGTTTTCACATGTTTTGTTTTTGTTTCTTTAGGCAGCTGCAATAATATATATATATATATATATAAATAACAAATACATAATTATATATAAATACATATATACTTATATCTAGAATCATATATACAAATATATAATTAGATAAATTAATATATATATACATAATTATATAAAATTAAAATAAATACAGTCGCAGTGTGTGAAGAGGAAGATGTGGCATTTTAGGGAAGAAAGACACACCAGCAGCTCTGGGACATAATGCACTTTTACTCAAATACTGCACTTTATTTTGTAATTGTGAGGTTATTTTACTGGAGTATTTCCCTGGTAAGCTACTCTCCACATCTCAGTATGTTAAATATACTTTAAAAGGACATTTATCTGACGGATTTAGTTACCATTTCATCTCCTTCCTGTCCAGTGAACACCTCGTGTCTCCAGTTGAATGTTTGTGACCTGAAGGACGAAGACTTTCCTTCATGAGTTGAGAAACATCCTCTTCATCTATCAATAAAGTCTTTAAAAAGCCTCTTGGATCAGCTATTGGTTTTTTTTAGAGATATACAAAGTTCTCACAGGACCTGATGAACTTATAGAAGACGATGCATCGAGGATGAAAGAGTTTAAATGCAACATGAATGCAGCAGGAATATGAATCCATTAACATCACATGTAAAACAATGAGTACCTTTACATTATCGATCCCACCGCTGCACATCTGGATAGTTTATTTACAACCTGTTTTAGAGATTCACTCTTTATTTATCTATGCATAAAATAAGAGATACAAGTGGAGAAAACCACTATGCAGTCTTCGTGTTCTTCATTTAATTTAGCCGATAGAAACTTATAACACTCATCTATAAATACTGTGAAGATGTGAACTAGGAGTAGAAAGTCTCGCATGACAATAGAAGTTCTAGTTACAGTTTTGCGTATAATTGTCGTTAAGTGATGAAGAATCAAGCCCCCTCACTTCTTTAAATAGCATGTAAGGCCGTTGCAGCCGGTTCTCACCATGCTGCTGCAGAACCAGTCAGTCGAGCCGCCGCTGGAAATATGAAAAGAATATTCTGCACATCATGATCTGGAGGCTGCAGCTCGAGAGGGACAGAGACACACTGGACATCTTTCAGGCGCCTTTTCCACTTGTTGAACAATATTTTGTTCTTCTAGAAGGGCCGGGCAGAGAGAGACGGAGAGACGGGCTTTGGTTCAGATCAAGACCTTTTCCTACGAGTCTTTGTTGAGCAGGACTGGTCCCTCGGTTGTTTCCCCACTCGGGGAACAACGGAGGACAGTGTGAGGCCGGGCGGCGGCGTGTGGGGACACAACAAGGACGCCGTTGTCCACACCGCCGCTTCCCGTCCGGTGAATCAAGTGGACTTCTGGAGGTCTGGTTCACATGCAGACCCACAACAGATGAGGTCTGTCTGGAGACGCCTGAGGCCTCTTGGGGGGAATGTATGTGAGATGGAGTGTCGCAGGTTTACTCTGTTGTGCACAACAGCTGCTACAATGTAGGGCACTTCAGATCCGTAAAAGATTAAAAGGCGGGCATAAAAAAACACAAATAATAATACAAATATATAAATAAATTAAATAAATCTAATCAATTAAATTAAAAGAAAATATTAATTAAAACAATTAACAAATTTGAATACATTTAATGAATTCAATAAATTCAATACATTTGAATACATTTAGTTTTTTAATTTAAAAAAGAAAGAAAACATAAAATTAAAAGAATAACATTTTAAATGTTAAAATAAATAATTAAAAATAGATAAAAAAATAAAACTAAAATATATATAAAAATTTACTGTAAAAAAAATATTGCAGGATTTCAAAACATCCTCTACAAATTAAATGACACATTTGTATACATATTAATTACATGTGAAGAAACAACAACAAAATGTTTCAGAAAACTTTTTATTAAAATGTAAAATAACAAGTTTGGTGATGATACTCCAAAAGTATGAATAAATAGATGGTTAATTTATAGTATGATTAGATTAACTGGAGGGATTGAGCAATGCACCAAAGTCTCTGCATGACAGATTAATTCATAATTAAATGAATAGCCTTCAAACGACAGAGTTGAGGCAATAAATATGTAAAATTACTTGTTTATACAGTTTTATCTCTCACCGTTTTCATAACCAGTTGTCTTAGTATTTTCAGGCATCAATAAATAATTGAAAAACAGCATTTCGATGTTTCTCTCATATTCTCTCCTAATTCTGTCACTTCTGCACAAAGCAGCAGTGACACAAAGAAAAAATAAATAAAAAAAGGTTATTTTTGTCACACTGCGCTTTTATTTCTTCTCCATGTTGGATCAAAAGCAGTTTGATGTCTCACTGGAGAGAAGAGAAAAAGAGAAAAAGAAATCCGGAGATCTAAAATGAATGACTCGCAACTTCAAAGCACGAGAAAGATTAAAAGGAGACTAGTGAAATGACCACGGGCGACATTTAAGTTCCTCTTAAATACTTTATTTTCTGTACGGAAAATAAATGACTTCAATATGATTTGTATGTTTACAAAGGATTTATAATGTGTACTTTTACTTGTGGTACTTTGAGTATATTTTGAGTATTTTATTTCTACTTAAAGCGACTATGAGGAACTTGAATGTTGTGTTGACTCTGGCGACCCCTGTGGACATAGGTGGTAGTGTTCTTCAGACAAGAGCTGATGTTTTCAGATCTGATGTTTTGTATTTTAATATATACTTTATATTTTATACACTCTTTCACCTCAGAGAAACTTTACATATATTTTTCCTTCCTGCACAAATTAAAAATGGTGTCTTATTAAATTTGACCGCTAGAGGGAGACAAAGGACATTTAAATAATCTACAATTACTATTATCATCATTTTATTTATATATTTCTGTATATAGTATATAAAAGGGTTTAGTGAGTAAACACAGGACACATTACTTTAATTTTACAAACATTTATTACTGTTATAAAACTATGAACAACAGCAAAGAAACAAGATAGTAAATAGTAATGTGACGAGAACAATTAAAGGATACAAAATGCAGTGTATCAACATGCTTAGTAATTTAATTAAATGATTTCATGTTTACGAGTAAGTACTTTTAATCAAGTTTAAGTGAACCTGCAGCCACTCTACCCGTAATAAACAACTAAATCACTGCCTGCATAGAACAAAATGATTATTCATTATACAAGTCTTGTAAAACAAGGGGACATTTATTTATTTATATTCAAGCTTTGATTAAAAAATCACATTGTTATTGAATTTTACGATGGATTTAATGTAATTTAATTACTGAGTTAATGTTGTCATCTACATCCCGACTGGATTCATATTCCATTAAATAATGTGAATAAAAGATATTTACTCTTTTTTTTGAAAGTGTCTCCATCTTTTGGAGATCTGCTTTTATACTTATTTACATTTAAAAAAAAGGAACAAATACTAAAAGTGTAAGATTTATTTGACTTTTGTCTGTGCATTTTTCTTTGGTCTCTTTTATTGATGTTTTTTATGAAGGGGGGGGGAGGATTAATTTATTATTTTTATCCCATAAAGTTCAGATCCTTTAAACTTTTAAAGCGCCACCATCGCAAATCACATTCCCAAGAGACAAATATATTCTTTTTTTTATTATTGTCAATTTGATGAAACGTGTTTCTTTAAATGTGGCTTGTGAACATTAAAATTATCTCGTCCTTTAAACACTCAACAGATTCAGACAACTTTAGAAGCTTTAAATAAGATTCACTACCAGGATCCCTCCGTACGGTGTAAAATACAGTAGTATTAAATGCATAATGAATAACAGGGTTCATACTCACGTTGACCAATGGGTGTCCAGGACTTTTAACCAATTGTCCATGACCAAACGTTTTGTGAAATCTCGGTGTAGAAGCGAAGAAGTGAGAAAATGTCGTATTTAAACTAACAATGACAATTCAAAAGCACACAGTATATAACCTTAAATAAGAGAGAATACTTTGATTATAAGAATAAACATTTATATCATTTTTTATTCTTATAATAACCATGTGCCAGTATGAAAGAGCGTATGCCGGGTATACATTTTGAGCATCTCTTTTAAAAACATGAGCATAGGAACCCTGAAGGATGTTGTGCCGACTGCAGAGCGGTGCGTTTTCTGCTGCGACCACCAGGGGGCGCCAGAGTCAACGGTGATCAGTAGTTTGCCGCTGAATAAAATAACATATTCAACGCAGAGTTTTTGCACTTTGGATTTTTATCACAAGTCTTTTCATCAGAAACCAAAACTATTGATCTATCGGAGATGTCGCGTGCATTCTTTTAAAATCTTTTTCTTTCTGCGTGATCGAGAATGTCAATTTGTTTTAAAGGAATGTTGCTGCAGACCTTTTGTTCAGCAGCGTGTCCGCGATAAATACACGTTTGGAGCGTCCGTGGTGGGGGGGGACCCGTCGGTCCCGGGTCGGGTTCTTTTCATTTGGCCGCCGCCTCCTTCTTGAACTTCCTCATGTGCGCCGCTATGGAGCTGGAGATCTCCGCGGTCCTTTTGTTTTGTCCGAAGTACTCGGCGAACTCTCCGTCGGGCCCCACCAGGTACATGATGATGGTGTGATCCACCTGGAGGAGGAGGAGGACATGTTTTTTTTCACTGCGTCGTCTTGGCAATGCAACGTTCGAGGAGCGCTGTTTTTTTCTTCCTACTCACGATGTAGTCGTTGTCTTCGTCCTTCGGCCCCCGGCTGTAGTAAACTCTGAAGGCTCTGGACACCTGCTCGATCTGAGCCGCCGGGCCCGTCAGGCCGATCAGCTTCGGGGAAAACTCTGAAACACACGGCATATATTATACTATATTATTATGATTTATTTATTTTTTATCATTTATTTATTTATTTAATTTTCTTAATATACATATGAAAAACAATGTGCACATATAGATGCACGGGCATATAATCATAGACAATAAAGTATAAATATAAATAAGGGCAAACATGCCAATCCCTACTCACATATTGAGATATATATATATACACACACACGTACAAATAGTATGGATTATTATTTTGCTTTGACTTTTTATGCTCAAACAAACAACCGAAATATTTAAGACACTCAGAAGATAATTTAAACATATTGTATAATTTTTTAAAAGTGAAACTGAATCTGCTGCACTGGAAACAATTGTTTTTTTTTTTTAAGTTTGACGGATTTTGACGAGAAGACTAACACAGAAGAAGGTGTGTCTTTCGGTGTGTGTACCTTTCACGTAAGTGGCCATGGCCTCCGTTGTGTCCCTGTCGGGGTCGATGGTGATGAGGAGCGGCGTCAGGTTGGGAAGAGACTTGATTTTATCTGTGAGAAGCGGAACACGAAGAGATGAAAATAAGGAAACTAAAGACACTAAAATCCGTCATAAAATAAGCTTCTTTTCTTTTTATCACCTATTTCATCCACCACTTCAATCATCTTCTCTATCTCCTCCGGGCAGATGTCGGGGCAGTGGGTGAACCCGAAGTAGATGAGCACCCATTGGCCGAGGAAGTCCTCGCTCTTTGCGGGCTTGTTGTTGTGGTCGACGAGCGAGAACGGGCCGCCGAGCGCCGGCCGGCCGATGGACTTGTTCCGCTCCTTCTCGAGCTCTGCAGACGGAGACGGAGTCGGACCAGATCTCGGCACTTCATCACTCAATTAAAAAGTTATTTATTCACATTCAAGAAGTAAAAATACTCACTTTCTTCCTTTTCCTTCTTTACATATTTCATCCCTCCAAGCAGAGCGCCGCCAATCGCAAAAGTTATGGCTAAAGATTTCCACGTCACCGGCTTTAAAGAGAACAAAACAATAACATGAGGAATCTTTACAGTTCATTTGTTTCGTCAGATTAGAGCACAAGTGGGCAGTTCGTAAATGTATTATTTATATATTGTGAATTCTTTTTACATTTAATTTTGCTTTCCCTGCATTTTTTTGATGCAGGATTAATAAAGCATCCATGCATCTTTAATTATGTCATTTGCTGAGATTATCTTAAATTATGAGTTTTTTTATTAAAGCATGGATACCGATGATCTTATTTAATGTGTAAAAAAATATATATATATTCTGTCATTCTTCATTAACATTTTGTTACATCATACATGTGAGGTGAAGTGTAGAAAACTCTTAACAATGTGGTTGAAGACATATTCTGCGAAAGAAGGTGTTTAAGTTTATCGAGTACAAATGAAAAAAATATATTATTTGAATAAATAAAAAGTATTGCTTAAATTAAAATCACACGGCAGGCATTTGTATCATAAAAAAAAATACATTAAGCATCAGATAATTTAGATCGCCATATATGTGCAGAAGTTACAAAATACAATTTAAATACTATAATAATTGGTAGCAAGCATCTCTCCGGATAATCTGGGTATTTCATTTTTTTTAAAGGCAAAAAACATTTGTAATAATTATTTTTTAAACATATGTGTCATACCCCAGACTTCTTCTTCTTCCCCGAAGAAGAAGGCGGTGGCGGAAGAGAGGAGAACGTTCTCGACGGGTGCCGCTCCAGGTGCTGCGCGGCCCTGCAGGTGTACCACTGCCTCACGGCCACCTGCCCATGAGCAAACGTGGGGCAAAGCTACGAGGTTAGTGTTAAAAAGCCTTGACGTTACATCAATGTAGTGTCATAAAATATTGTAAACAAAAAACACACAGGTGTTAGACCGAACTCCATTAAAAATATGTGCTTATTTTAACATGGCGTTGCATGATGGGAAGGCTGGAGACGTTTCTAGATTATTACCTTCGCATTGAAATTGCGAAAGGTTATGTTTTCATCGCCGTGTATTTATTTATTTATTTATTTGTATGCGTGTTCCTCGCATAACACAACAAGTTTTAAACCGAATCGCATGAAATTTGGTGGGATGATTAGTTATTATCCGGGGACCATTTGATTAGATTTGGGGATAAATCGGGTCAAAGGTCAAGGTCATGGAAAGGTCAAAATCTTCTTTTTACCATAGCACGGTCCATTTTTATCCAATTGGCATGCAACTAATGCCAAAATGTTCATAATTCAATGCCCAATCTTGTGATATGCGAAGGTATGCGCTCTACCGAGTGCCCGTTCTAGTTTATAGTGTTTTAATTTGTATTTTGGCAGCTTTAAAATAAATCAAAAAATCAAATTGTTTCCCCCACAAAGAAAAATATTGACACAGTAAAAATATTAATTAAATTAAATGTGCCATTTTTCTCAATGGAGTCTGGTCCCCGCTGCGAGCTTTGACCTACCGGGCAGCAGTGGACTCCCCGCGGGGACAGTGCGTGTTTCAGTCCGGTTCTCCTCCATAAAAGACCGTGTGCGAGGCTGACCGTTGGTGTCCGGGTACAACTAAACCACCGGCATCCCAGGCCGGGATATAAGAGACTCAGCGCCATGTCTGGACCTTGACGGAACCGCTGCTTCCAAACGAGGAAGTGGTTCCGAGTTCACAAAACGTGACGAGCGAGGAGGACGTGCGACGTACAAACCGCTGTTCTCGAGTCGGTTCTAGGTAATCGTGTTAAGTAAGAAGGGTTGATTCGAAAGTGAAAAGGCAGCTCTCAGATCAGCGTGCAGGTAGCCGTTAGTTAAGACCGGAAGTGACGTTCGCGTCATCTTCTTCTGTTATTCAGTTACTCATAGTGCTCTCTGCTGCCCCCTAGAGGGCAGAAAATAATGGTAGAAAATTATCTTCTTTTTTAACGGCGGTTGGGATCCATATATTTGGTGCATTACCGCCACCCTCTGCTCTGGAGTATTAATCGGACAGTATTTTACTGTACCCCCCCCCCCCCCACAAAATAATAAAAATAAAAATAAAATAAAAACAAATTAAAATTAAATTAAATAATTAACCCTCATCCCTACATTTCAATTCTTGGGAAAATTATGAATCATTTTTATTGTATTTATACATTAAAACGTAATTGGACAGAAGATTAACGTCTTGACTTCAAAACCCCCAAAACGAATGATATAAAATGTACAAAAATTAAATAAACAAATGTTTTTAAGCTTATAAATATTTTACGATAACAATTCTTCAATTGATACGCTGACGTTTGTATTCAATGATACAAAAGAAAAGTTTCGATCAAGCGGTATTCCTGGTCCAGGATTATCAGGCCAAGAACATGACAAAAAGAGTATGTAATCGTTCTAAATAGCAGTTTGACAATGTGAAGGCCAGTTTGATGTCAGCTCCTTATTGATGTAGAAGTAAAGCCAGGCCACGAAGGGGAAAACCGTGATGGCAACAGCTGTTGAGACTCTGAGCCCCCCGACTGGAGCCCTGACCGGAGAGAGGAGGAAAGGTTGGTCAAAAAATACACAAACTGGGTTTAACAACAAAAGTACATTCGACCAGCTCTACGTCTTCATTTTACCTTCCAGAGTGGCGACACAGGAGAAGCCAAGCGGCCGTCAACATGAGACCAGAAAATTCTCTAAGAAACAGGAGAACAATTATATTAAATTACACCTTCTTTTTTTTAACCTGAATCACTCATGCTTACAATTTAATTAGCAATGTATTTGTTATTTTGTTCCTATAGTTTGAGTGTCTTCATAGTGTAAAAGTGACATCTCTAGTTATAAAAAGAGAATCACAGATGGAGACTTTTCCTCCATTTCTTGAAATCAGAATTCAAAGCCAGACTAAAAACATCACAAGAAAGAGAAAAAAAATCAGAGATGTCTTTTTTAAAGAGAATGTAAAAGTAGTATTCACATTTTGCATACATGCATAACTAAATATATCCAAGTCCATACCTGCCCTCCTCCTGTTGGAGGATGTCTGTGAGTCCCTCTCGGTACAGCCTCCACCCCAACGTGGCAACGACAGCGCTGGACACCATCACGTGGAGGTCAGCCAGGCGCCTCCAGGGCAACGTCTCTGCAGAGAGGAAGTCACCCAACACACACACGCACGTGCACATCAGCTCTGCTGTTTACATCGAGCTGCACCGCCACGTGGTGGCGCTGTCAGGGCGAGGGGACGTGTGCAAACTGGAAAGTCTCAGAAAGTGGCCATTCATTCCGGTTTTAATTCTCAAAAGGTGATGCATTTATTCAAATAGATAAATACAATACAGACGAGAGTTCTCGGTCTACCTGTCACGTGGGGTTTCAAGCCAACGCATGCGCACAGGACTGCAGGGAGACCATAACCGACCTGCAACGGAAACGCGGTGTTATTTGTTCCGTATTATTATTATTAAATACAAAATAAACATGTGACGTAACTGCGAGCTCACCATCCACACCCCTGCGTCTGGATCATTGATCTGGAAGTGAGCACGCGACATTGTTTAGTTCATGATTGTGACGTCGAGAGCGCGTGCGTGAAGACGTGTTGTGATAAGCTTACCTGGACGTACGTTGCAAGAGCGAAGAATAAACACATGAACAAGTTGCAGACTCGCCAGGTGACGGAAAGCCACGGCGAACAAACTTCGCCCATTGTTGTTTTGGCGACCTTTGACCTCCCCGCCCGGGCCCACGGGACGTAAAGATCGCGCAAAGCAAACGCCCCCCGTGCTTCTCGTCTGATACACCGGCGAGGGGTTCAACCGTTTGATATTAGCGTTAAGATTTTAACCGCAACTCACAACCTATTAAATGTATATAAACATGTCACGCGAGACCACACCCCACCTTGTGACGTAATATGAACCCCACGGTGGATGAATTAAAGCGGATGTTTCATTTGTTGTAAATTGGGGTTGTGTAACCGTCCGCATACGTCATCACTACAACCAGGACACAGTCCTAAAATATAACAGCTTTTTTTTTTTTTTTACATAATGTGTAAAAAGGGAAGAAAAAGATTCTATTTATATTTAACTACGTTGGATCCAGGACGTTTTTCTGGTCCGGCTGCCCCGGACAACAAAACGAGCACACATTCCCCGCAGTGACGTCAAGGCACCCAGGAGATAGTGGTGTGACTTCCGATTGAACTTAACAAAGTAAGAGCTTAGTGACGTTTCATGTTTTGTTCATGGCTTGTGATTTAAAAAAAAGAAGGTTATTGGACAATAAATATAATTCCAAACATGATGAATGTGTTTACATTGTTTTACTTCATTATAATAATCAAAGCTTCAAATATACACACACACATATATGAAGACCACAGGCTGACAACAACAAAAACACAAATACATCTATAAAACAATTTTCGTGTTGCACGTATTTAAACTTTTTATTTTTGTTATTTGTTGGTGTATGGTCCCATAAAAAGAATTAGAAAAAAATTGGATTCAAATACTACAAGAGAAACAACATTAGTTACTGGTTACTTTGTAGATAAATCAGTCAAGTTAACTATATTCAACTAATGATTTAGGATATATTATTATACACAGCAGTTGATTATGTCATTAAAAATATGAAATTCTGAAATGGGCCATTCTTCACAATAGGTAATTTTACTTTCAGTACTTTAAGTATATTTTGATGCGGATACTTTTGCACTTTTACTGTAAACTGTATTATGACTAAGTTTCCATCTCAAAAATGTTCACTAACTATCTATTTCGCCAAAGGAGGTAACACAATAGTGACCGAGCCATACGGTCTAGTGATGAAAGTATTGTGTGTATGTATATATATATATATATATATTGAAATAATAAATACATCTAATAATAAGAATGAATAATAATAAGAATGTAAACAAAATTATATATATTCTTACATTCTTGTTATATTAATTTTCCTAGATCTATATATATAATATATATATATATATAATTTTATTTGTTAAATTCTTGGTAAAAAAAATGACCCACCGATTAAACTATTGTATATTTATTATTACAATTTTTTACATACTTGGTTAAAAAAATGCTGTATTGCAGTTTCCCCCCCTTAGTTTTAGTTTGAAACCAACACCGACGTCACATCCGGCCTCGGCTCCGCTAAGCGCCGCCGCCTTGTCATCAGCTCCGGGCCGCGGTGGGTATTGACATGTCAGTGTCACTCGGTCAGCTGATTGCGGGTCTTAAAGCTCAGTTAGCTTAGCATAGCTGGATGTTTTCGTTCCCGTTACTTTTAACGTTTTAAACAAAGCGTTGAAATTACATTTTTAAAATATATTTTTTGGATTAAATTACTGTTCTTCTTCCGCGGCCTGTGGTTGGTCGCCGTGTGCGCGAGCGGAAGAAGGAGGTGAGAAGGGGTGAAGCTCGCGCTCCGTGTATCTGCATTGCAGCCCCGGCGCTGCCGCTGATGGAATTCAGGCACACAACAATGGCGACTCCCAGCCCGAACAACTCGACAACACCGAGCGGCCACGGCATGAACGCGGGCTCCCAGTCCCAGCACATCACCACCATGAGCGGCGTGCAGGGTGAGTGTCCTCCTGGTGTGCCGGACATGTACGCGGACCCTCTTCTGGAGCCCGGGAGCTCCCGTTCTGCGGCAGTGAAGGTTAACGTCGGCGGGGGCCGTGTGAGGCTCTCGGGCTACTCCCAGGACTAAGAGGACAATAATAATAATTTATTATTATTATCATAATTATATTAATAATATTCCCGAGGGAACGGAGCAGTAGTTTTTCCCCAGTCATGAGAAACGTTTGTCATCTGTCATAAATTTTGTAGGAAAAAAAATATATATATATTATTTTTATTATTATTTTGGGAAATGTAGATGTCGTTGCCAATCTCGCCAGACTCCTTAAACAAAAAAATATATATTTGTAATAAAGAAAAAAAAAATATATATATATATAAAATGTATTTATTTAAGTCGGGAGTATTGCTTCAGACGTCACAGACGTAGTTTTTTTTTTTTTTTTTTTTACATCACAAAAACATGTCGTGAAGCCCAACTTCGCATGGGTGTCATCAGTGTGCATGTGTGTATACGTGTGTGTGTTTGTGTACGTGCTGCTCTGCAACCAGAGCCGTGTAGCTATTAAATTGACCGAATTTATATTTAAAAGACCTTCACCATCACCACAATATGTCGAGTCACTGCCACATCGGGGGTTGTGAGGTTTGGCAACGTGCAATGAAAAAAACCCCTGCATTAAATCGATTGTAAAGTCTTATGGGGTTTCTCATCCGGTCTTTGCAACATCATCATGCACCCTACCCCCCCCCCCCCTAACCCCCCCACCATCACACCTCGATGCCTTCTTGTTCAACCGATGTCTTTCTTTTCTTTCTACTTCCAGAGTCCAACACCTGCTGGAGATGTCAGAGTGAAACAGGTAGCTACACGCTTCATTGAGGTCCAACCTGAGCATGAAATGCAAAGTTTTTTTCCAGTCTGAATGCAAGACGTCAAAGACGCTGAGAGTGACGTAACCAGCTGTGATTTAAACACCTTTTAAACATTACATTGTTAACTTCGAACTCTTGATTTCACTTTCTCCGTCTGGTTTAATCATCAATATAATGGGACTTGTAACAAAGATGCATACCGATGCTTTCCCCTCTTCATGAAGACGGAGAGGCTTTAATTGATTAGATTCGACAGTCATAATTGATCAGGCATCTGCTGGGACGCCCGTGTTGTGTAATCTTCGTGCTCTCTCTGACCAAATGTCACTTTTGTTGTTGTTTTTCTTGTTACCTTACCGCTGCTAACTAACGATTCCTCCCGACACGATGCCGACTGATGGTGAGCTGTCCCGAGAAAAGTATTAAAACTGTATCATGTCTCTCCTGATGATAATTCATACCCACGCTTATTAGCACTCTTATTATTTTTGTTGACTTCTCATCCGTGGTCGTGCCTCCTTCATGTCGCCCTCCTGACACACTCGCGTGTGCATGCTGTGATTATTAGTGCAAGGCCAATTTCTGTGATTATCTGTCCACCTTGAACCTGCAGGATTCCTCTTTTTAAAGGGGGGGGGGGGGATCTGATTGCAGCAGGAGGCTCTTTTGTCTGGAAGGAGGTAACATTTAGGGTGTGAAGAAAATAAAAGCTGTCTTCTCACCTCTGTAGGGTTTCAGATAAACCTGTCTGGAGCTCCCCCAAGTAAGACACTCCTCTTTTTGCTTCAGCACCAACAGTTCTCATCCCTGGGGGGGGGGGGGGGGGGGTGGGGTCTGTCCGTCCTGCTGTTCTCAACTAATCCACGTCCACGGACCACCTGACGGGTTCCCCTATAGGCTTGTGCCGGTGGCTCAGAGCTCCCGTAAGGAAAGCTGCAGCTATAGTCAGATATGTATGGATTTTCAACAATTAAAAAAAAAATATATAAATCAACGGCAGAATGAATGCGCTGCCTAAAAAAAAAAAGTCCTTCTGACTCAATCAACACGACAGGTGAGTTGTTCTAGTTCTCATCGGCACAAGCCTAAAACTGAGCTTCCATTGACACGTCAGGAGCCTCTGACCTCATTAATTAATTAATACCCCCCCCCCCCAGTTTAATGCCATAATGGAAGCTCTCCCCTACTGGTTTTCAGTGTGCGACTAACAAGCCAACGTCGTGCCTGTGGTGTTGTCACATTTTGTTTTTCAACCGGTTTGTCTGTCTTTTTTTCGTGATTGGCATGGGTGAACCTCGACTTGTCCAGACAAAGTACACACACACGCACGCACGCACGCACACACACTCACACACACACACACGTTGTCATCTCCCCCCCGAGGGCTGTGTTGCGTTCAAGCCGTCGGGAATTCCAGCGCTCGCATTCTTGTGGTGTTTTTTGGAGCGGTGGAGCGCTGCTGCTGGAGGGGAAATCAAAGCAGTTGGCCTTGAGAAGCATGTTGTGTGTCAGTGTTTTCTTTCCCCCTTTGTGTGTGTGTGTGTGTGTGTCCCTGCTCTTCATGGTGTGTGTTTCCACTCGCTCACCTCTCCGCGTGGGGAAGCTGGTTTTCCACATCGTTCCTTTGGGGCTCTGGCCCCGCTCGCCGCTTCCTCTTTACGATCTCGTTTCCTTTGTCCTCGTTCCTCAGGCAAACGCAAAGCGCTGAAGCTGAACTTCGCCAACCCGCCGATCAAACCCACGACCCGCTTCACGCTGAACACGGCCGGGCCGCCCTTCCAGAACCCGCACATGTGAGTGGACGAAGAACATACCCTCACATTTATTTATATATGTATATATATAACATATATAGATATGTGTATGTCTGTGTGTGTATATGTATATGTGTGTGTGTATATATATATATATGTGTGTGTGTGTATATATATATAAATATATCACCGTTCAAAAGTTTGTGGTCACTCAGACAATTTGGTGTTTTCCATGAAAACTCACTTTTATTTATTAAGTTAATTGAAAAAAGAATCTAAAATAAAGTCAAGACGTTGACGAGGTTATAAATAATGATTATATTGTTAATATCAATGTAGTTCTTCTTGTGGCTCAAAGGAAGGTCAGTTTTATAGCTTCTCTCAGCAGCATAACTGTTTTCAGCTGCGCTCACATCAAAAGGGTTAAAAGGGTTTTCTACCCCTCCGCTAGTCTTCTAAGGCGATAACACAATGTACCATTAGAACACTGGAGATGGGCCTCGACACACCTCTGTAGAGACTTCATTAAACACCAGAGAATAGTCACTACCCATTAACTATGTAGAGAGTATTTAGGATTCATTTAATGTTATCTTCATTGAAAAAAAACGTGCTATGAAAAATATGTAAATTTCTACCTGACCCCAAACTTTTTACCGGTATAGTGTTGTATGTATTTATTTTCTCCTCGTTCCTCAGAGAGCGGCTGAGGACGCACAGCATCGAGTCGTCGGGCAAGCTGAAGATCTCCCCGGAGCAGCACTGGGACTTCACGGCCGAGGACCTGAAGGACCTGGGAGAGATCGGCCGCGGCGCCTACGGCTCGGTCAACAAGATGGTGCACAAGCCCAGCAACCAGATCATGGCGGTCAAGGTGAGCGTCACGTTATCTGAGTGTTATTGTTCTTTTGGACTCCCTCTTTGACCTTGACTCTCGCTCCTCAGAGGATCCGCTCCACGGTGGACGAGAAGGAGCAGAAGCAGCTGCTGATGGACCTGGACGTGGTGATGAGGAGCAGCGACTGTCCCTACATCGTCCAGTTCTACGGGGCGCTGTTCAGAGAGGTGAGCACTGCTCCTCCTCCTTCTTCTTCTTCTTCTACTGGTTCTCCTCCTCCTCCTCTGACCCCTCCTCTTTCGTCTTCTTGTTTCTCCTCTTCCTCTTCCTCCTCTTTCTTCTTCTTGTTTCTCCTCCTCCTCCTCCTCTTCCTCTTTCTCTTCCTCCTCCTCCTCCTCTGACCCCTCCTGTGTTTCAGGGTGACTGTTGGATCTGCATGGAGCTCATGGCGACTTCGTTAGACAAGTTTTACAAGTTTGTGTATTGCTCGCTAGACGACGTGATTCCAGAGGAGATCTTAGGGAAGATCACGTTAGCCGTAAGTAACAAATATAAATAAATAATACTAAATATAAATATAAATAAATAAATAGAGAAGCTCCATCCTGCTGCTGCGTGACTCCTCTTGTGCTCCTCAGACGGTGAAGGCGCTCAACCACTTAAAGGAAAACTTGAAAATAATACACAGAGGTGAGGCCTCCCTCTCTCTCTCTCCCTCTCTCTCTTAACTCTCAACTCTTGTTTTGTTCTCTCCCTCTCGCTCTCTCTCTCTCTCTCTCTCTCTCTCTTTACTCTTTACTCTCAACTCTCGTTTTGTTCTCTCCTTCTCTCTCTCCCTCTCTCTCTTTACTCTCAACTCTCGTTTTGTTCTCTCTCTCTCTCTCTCTCTCTCCCTCTCTCTCTCAACTCTCATTTTGTTCTCTCCTTCTCCCTCTCTCTCTCAACTCTCAACTCTCGTTTTGTTCTCTCCTCTCTCTCTCTCTCTCTCTCTCTCTCTCTCTCTCTCCCTCTCTCTCTTTACTCTCAACTCTCGTTTTGTTCTCTCCTTCTCTCTCTCTCTCTCTCTCTCTCTCTCTCTCTCAACTCTCGTTTTGTTCTCTCCTTCTCCCTCTCTCTCTCTCTCAACTCTCGTTTTGTTCTCTCCTTCTCTCTCTCAACTCTCGTTTTGTTCTCTCCTTCTCTCTCTCCCTCTCTCTCAACTCTCAACTCTTGTTTTGATCTCTCCTTCTCTCTCTCTCCTTCTCTCTCTCTCAACTCTTGTTTTGTTCTCTCCTTCTCTCTCTCTCCCTCTCTCTCTCTCTCTCTCTCTTAACTCTCAACTCTCGTTTTGTTCTCTCCTTCCCTCTCTCTCTCAACTCTCAACTCTTGTTTTGTTCTCTCCTTCTCTCTCTCTCCACCTCTCTCTCTCTCAACTCTCGTTTTGTTCTCTCCTTCTCTCTCTCTCTCTCCCTCTCTCTCTCAACTCTTGTTTTGTTCTCTCCTTCTCTCTCTCTCCTTCTCTCTCTCCCTCTCTCTCTTAACTCTCAACTCTCGTTTTGTTCTCTCTCTCTCTCCCCTTCTCTCTCTTAACTCTCGTTTTGTTCTCTCTCTCTCTCTCAACTCTCGTTTTGTCCTCCCTCTCTCTCCCCGTCAGACATTAAGCCGTCCAACATCCTCTTGGACCGGAACGGCAACATCAAGCTGTGTGATTTCGGCATCAGCGGCCAGCTGGTGGACTCCATCGCCAAGACCCGGGACGCCGGCTGCAGGCCGTACATGGCGGTGAGTCACGGTTGTATAGAAGTCTATGCTTCATGTGTTAAAGCTGCATTCTCTCTCCTGACCACCAGGGGGCGACTCCTCTGGTTGTATATAAGTCTATTCTTCATGTGTTAAAGCTGCATTCTCTCTCCATGTGTTTCGTCCTCTTTCCTCCTCCGCAGTTTGTTTCCATTCTAAATTTGGGTCGGCACTATCACGACTCAGCGGCACGTGTACCCTGCGTACACACACACACACACACACACACACACATCAGCATCTAAATCGGGTTCCTGTAAGCGGGCCACCGAGATGCTTCCTTTCCTCACAGACGTTAGTTTAATGTAATAGTTCACTAAAAGACCAGCTGCCCCATTCCGTTAGCTACTGAAGTGGAGATTTGTGGATCAGGGTTTTAAAAATATTACAGGTGAAAAGGGTTAAATCAGTTCTTTACTCGTGTCTGCTTTTATTTTGAAACTTGAATCTGTTTCCTGTTTGTTCCCTCCAGCCAGAGCGAATAGACCCCAGCGCGTCCAGGCAGGGCTACGACGTCCGCTCAGACGTCTGGAGTTTGGGGATCACACTGGTGAGTGAAGAGGCGTTCGAGTCCTCCCGGTCCTCCCGGCATCGGCGCGTTGACGATGTCGTTGCCGCTGTGTTGCAGTACGAGCTCGCCACCGGCCGGTTCCCCTACCCCAAGTGGAACAGCGTGTTCGACCAGCTGACCCAGGTGGTGAGAGGAGACCCGCCGCAGCTCAGCAACTCTGAGGAGAGGCGCTTCTCCCCCAAGTTCATCTCCTTCGTCAACGTGTGGTGAGGAGACAGGAAGAAGTGACCGTGTCCCCCTGGTGGACAGATGGCCACACTGCAGCCTCCTCGCCGCTAACGCCTTTTTTTTGTTTTCCGTCCCGTCTCCAGCCTCACAAAGGACGACTCGAAAAGACCAAAGTACAAAGAGCTACTGGTGAGTTCACGACGAGATTAAAACCTGAAACTAACGGCCGACAATCAAGAATGTTCTACAAGATATTGTTGTCGAAACTAAGAGCCAATCAGCTCTCCGGTGTGGAGACGGCCAGACGTTTCCCCCACCATGCACCGTGGCCACGCATTCCGCGGAGAGACCATTGCGGCCGCCTCGCTCTCGTGAGGTCATCGGGATGAAATCGAATTAAAAAAAAATATTTATTATTGTTCGTAACTCGCCCTTTCTCTCTCTCTCTCTCTCTCTCTCTCTCTCTCTCTCTCTCTCTCTCTCTCTCTCTCTCTCTCACTCTCTCACTCACTCACTCACTCACTCACTCACTCACTCACTCTCTCTTTCTCACTCACTCACTCTCTCTCTTTCTCACTCTCTCTCACTCACTCACTCCTCCTCTCCTCACTCCTCCTCCTCTCTCCTCTCTCCTCACTCACTCACTCCTCCTCCTCCTCTCTCTCTCTCCACTCCAGAAAGACCCGTTCATCCAGATGTACGAGGAGCGCTCGGTGGACGTGGCGAGCTACGTGTGTCGGCTCATGGATCAGATGCCGACGTCTCCCAGCTCCCCGATGTACATGGACTAGCGGGACCAGACAGAATATATATATATATATATATTCACCAGTCTGCAACCGTAAATACATTTAAAAAACACACACACAAAAAAAGACAGACAAGAAAGTGAACAATCGCATCCTTGTGTACATTTGCTTGGTTCCCTTATTGCAGTGTTTTAAAAAGAGAATTGTAAAGCCTAAAGAAAAACAACAACAACAACAAAACACCATCTGCAATAAGAGTGGTGTTTTATTTCACTTATGTCTGTATAATATACACTTCTTTTTCTCTCACACACACACACACACACACACAATCTGGTGCACTCGGACGCTCTGTCATGTAAGTATAGTAGCCGCTCAATCAATCGGTGATTTAAAAAAAACAATTATAATAATAACGTGAAACTTGTATTTATAGAAACCAAAAGAAAAACATAATTCTTCATACTGGAATCGTGCTCTTTGTGAATTGTCCCACCTTCCATGTGCGTAACTGAAAAGCATCGTGTTTGCTATCTTAATGGAACTTTGCTTCTCTGGGTATAAAAAAGAAGAAGAAAAAAAGCAGTTTAAACAACAACAAAGTGTCGGTGACCCGGTGGGCGCCGAGCGGCCGCTACCCCCCCCCCCCTCCGTCGTCCTCGCTGTACAGTGGACTATATGCTGATATATGAATAAAGGAGGAGAAAAGACACGTCTGTCTCTGTTCTTTACTTTATATAGTATCTATGTTTTTATTGGTGTAATCACATGAAACTAGGAGTTATTGGAAAAATATATTTTAATGATGCATTCTGCAACCTCACCACGAGATGGCACCACCTCCTACATAATGTCTCAGGATTTTATATCTGAATGGTAATATCTGGCTTTTAATGATGTATAATTAATTATCTATAGAGCAGTAGTAGTTTTTTAGCACTAGTTTGGGGAAGTTTCTCAGAAGCTTGTTAGTGTTTACTTATATTTTAAGGGGCTTAGACCGTAGGAATGAAGTGTAAGATTTATTAATTTCTTTGCCGCTAATTCCTTTAAATATTTCATTTATTAATTTATTGGCATAAAAAGTCAAAACATGTTGTCGAAGCTTAAAAAAACTAAAATAAAAACTATCAATATGGATATTACCACAACCGTAATATATATAAATATATATATAGACAAATATATAGATAGACACATATGTATATGTATATATATATACATATGTATATATTTAATATATATATATTATATGCAATGATGGTGGCATTAAACTGCACCACTGCAGTATGATAGTGGAGCTATCCCCGCCTTCTTCCCTTAAAGCGCCGCTGCGATTGGTCCACAGACCTGGTAAATATTGACCCCACCAACCAATGGGCGTCAAGCCCCCTCTACGTCATCATTAGATGCCGGAAGCGGTGTCCCATGTGTGAACCAACCTCTAGAATCTGGCTGAATGTGCTCTCAGCACATTCATTTAACCTCGGTAACTTTTTTAAAATAAGCGTGGAAATGTACCAACAAGCGTTACGTTACTAATCGGTGCTGTTTATTCAAATTATTATATCGTATTTATTATGAATACGGTCCGTTTGAAGCTCCGGTCCTTCACACGTCTGTATAGTAAAAGCAGAGCTCTCTCTGCGGCTCCTTCTCCGGCTGTCACGAGCTGCTGTTTTCCTCCTCGCCGGACTGTCTTCCAGTTTCCCCGAACGATGGCCGCTAACGAGTGTAACGCCCCGGAGACGAGGCCGCCGCCGGGTCCGAAGAAGGCCAAGCACAAGGAGCCGCTGCGCCGGGTGAAGACCAAAGAGAACCGGGGCAGGCGAGGCGACGTCCACGGGCCGTCCACGGTGTTCCTGCAGGTGGTCGGCGCCGGCAGCAGAGACAACGCCGCGTCCCTCTACGTCTTCTCCGAGTACAACCGGTACGCGACGCACCGTGCTTTTATTTTGAAAAAAGGGGCTTTACGTTCCATGCATTGTGTGAGGTGCTAAGTGTAGCAGGTTAAATTAAAGTCCTCTTTTCATGAAGAGATGGCACTATAGGTCAAGACAATACACTCCTGTCCCAGTGATCCACGAGTCAGTCATAAAGAGGGAAACCTTATGGGAATTAAAATAATCAAAATATACAGTACGGTGCAAATCCAAAATATATACAATGGTGAAGCTGGATGGATTTCTACGCTTCACATAGATAGATAGATAGATATATACTTTATTAATCCCCAAGGGGAAATTTGTCGTCACAGTAGCAGCACCAATAAACTAAACACACGAGAATAAAATATAAAATATAAAAAACAGGGATGAAAGATATAGATGTATACAAGTAAAATATAAAATACAAAATGAAGTATATATATGTTTATAAAATGAAACATATGTATATATATATACGCACACACAAACAAATATAATACCATGACTGTGTAAAGTATACAAAGTAAAATATAAAATACAAAATATAATATATATATACAACATATATGCATACACAATACTAATGACTGCAGTGTAAAATTAAATTAAATATTAAATATAGACAGTGTGCAAAATGCAAAGTATGTGTGTAGTGTAAATGGAAATGAAATGTGTAGTATGTGTGTAGTGTAAATTAATGAAATGTGTGAAGTGCAGATCAACATAGTGTAAATATGAAGTTATTATTACAGTTATTGCACAAGGATCTGGCAAGAGGTGATCTGTTGTAGAGCCTCATAGTCGTCGGCAGGAATGTTCTCCTGTATCTGTCCTTGTGGCAGCGGAGCGTGAGGAGACGTCTGGAGAAAGTCCTCCTCTGTCCCTGTAGGAGGTGGTGGAGAGGGTGGTCCATAGTGCAACTAGACGTCTTTAAACACAGCACACATCACATGACCCTGATGACATCATCTGGTTCATTTTAAATGAAAGATTATTTATAGATGATCCACAGAAAACAACTTCCGTAAGTCCTTAAGGGTTTTGCTTTGACTCTCTGTAGAGCACTTTGAAAACATTGTTTTTAAAGGTGCTATATAAATAAAGTTATTATTATATTAAGATGCCTTTAGGTGTTCCTCGGTTAAATGACACGCGAAGCAAATTAAAGCACTTTTTAAAGTGAATTTTTAAGCTTTTCTAGCACAAAAGATGTAAATAAAATCAACAAATTCAATAATTTTATTTTTTAGACATATTTATATATATATATATATACATACACACATTTATAAATAAATAAATACATATGTATGTTTATTTATATAAATTTATTTATCTATGTATATTTATTAGGGCTGTGAAACGATTAAAATTTTTAATCAGGTTAATCACAGGTTTCTGTGGATTAATCATGATTAATCACATATATACATTTACAGGCTCTCAAGACAGGCAAGAGCTCCGAGAAGAGTTGTTGACGGGAGGGGGGGGGGGGGGTGCTAGCGACTTTTCTTTGCTCCGTCCCGATGCGCGCAGACCGGCATCGGAACTCTGCGGCGACCGCGATCGACATATTGAGCACCCCTGCATTAAAACATTAAAGAGCCAAGAGTTTTTTTCAGCGTGAGAAACCCGATGTGTGGCGGGAGTGCGTGAGTTAAGACCGAAATGCGTGAGTCTCACGCTCAATGCGTGACACTTGAGAGCCCTGCATTGCTCACCAGTGCGCGCGCCAGCATCGGAGCCGATAGAAGAGTTGTTGACGGGGGGGGAGGGGGTGCAAGTGACTTTCTTTCGCCCCGGCATCCGAGCTCTGCGGCGCGCGAGACGGAGATCGGAGTTGTGTTAACGCGACACGTAGAGACAGAATGACACGCTGCTGGAGAGACGACCAACAACAGACGGATTGGAAGCTCATTCTGCGCATGCGTTAAATGCGTTAAAAGAAAATAACTAGTTAATCCTGTAATTTAATTAACCGAGTTAACGCGTTATTTTTCACAGCACTAATATTTATTTATAGATTTATTTATATATATATAACTAATAAATATACACCCACACACTATTTTACATTCTATTATGATTATACCTAAAGAAAATGTCGTTATCCAACACAAAGTGAAACTGTTTTAATTGTTGTTTAATTTCTCCTCCTTTCCTGCTGCAGATATCTGTTCAACTGTGGAGAAGGAACACAGAGACTCATGCAGGAACACAAGTGAGCTGGTTTAAGGTTTCCAATGCACGTGTGTTTATAGTTGTTATTGTTTTGAAATCCTCGCTGATGGACATTAAAGCCCCATTATGTAGTTTTTCCCTTTTAGCGCCCCCTTCAGTTTTTGAGGTATTTAACGTTTACTTCAGTGTCGTAAATACCCAGTTACGATAGATGCAGCCTCGCATACACTTGTATTGAGTTGGGATCATGTGTTGTCCTGTATTATAATTATAATTATTGTTATTATTTGTACGTGTCACGGGTTATAAAAGGTGACGAGGGGGGAGGTGACGCAAGTTTTTTTGTTTGGAGCGCGCTGACAGGCGGCGGCCTTGTGAGTGGACTCAGATCGGCAGCAATCCGGCGACTGTTTATTTTTTGGATTTATACCAACGGGCGGGATCACTAATACGAAGACTGCGCAGGAACACTGTGAACTGGCCCAGCACCGACCGGACTAGGGTAAAGGAGCGCGGGGATTGAACGCGGCGCCTCCCCACGTTTCCGCCTGGCCGGTCAGCTGTTTGTCGGCTTTTGGGGGGGGGGGGTGCGTGCAGTCATTTACTTTTGTTTTGGGGGACTGCAAAGACTTTGGGGACTGTCGGGATCCGGGGATTATACTTCGTTTTGAGTGGGTTTGATTGTTTGTAGTGGATGTGTTCATTTTGGGGGCTTGCAGATGCATTGAATTTGATTTAATATAATAACATTTGGGTTTCCGCATATCGACTGTGTTTTTCTTTTACGACCATTTGAGCAGAGAGTTAACACCAGAATTCGCAGATCCGCCCATTCCCTTTTTTTTGCGTATTGTACCTTTTCCCCTTGATTGAGTTGCTAAGGGCGAATGAAACAACATAACCAAAAGAATGACAACATTTAGTTTAGATGAAATACCGATGGCGTTTTCAGCCTATATACGTTGTTTTCTAAATGTTTGAATGTGGAGTACGTGTGATCGAATACAATATTGTTGACAACACCAAAAAGCTACATAAAAAAGCTTCCCTTATACTGTAGCTGCGAGCGTGGAGTGGCACTATATGACATTGCGTAATCACTGCCAGAAAGCAGGTCGAAGTACATCCGCCCCGGAGCGGGCGGCTCCAGAATCCTACATAGCGGAGTTATTTCCCCACAGACCCCCGATGGCGGAGATGCAAATCGCCATATTAAAAGTCATTGTAGCTGCACAATTTTTTTCAAGCTGTTATTTGAAGGTACAATTGTTACATAATGTTACTTTAACGTCCTCGTTTGTTTTCCTCCGGCAGACTGAAAGCGGCTCGGCTGGACAACATCTTCCTGACCCGGCTGAGCTGGGAGAACGTGGGAGGTCTATCGGGTCGGTGACGATGAAACAGAGCGGCAACACCACAGCTTAAATATAAACATTTAAAAGTGTTTGCACTGCGAAACATCCTGCAAAAAAACGTCCATAAAAACAAGCTCACTGCATACAAATACCACGCTAAAGTGAAATAAGTAGTTATAAACAGATTTTTGTAATAAAAAGAGGTTTTTTAATTGTTTTCTGAAAGCAACGGGAAACAAATGAAAGTCGCTGAAGATCTTTTTGTGCTTTTTATTCTTCGTGCTGCTGAGTAATCGTGTTTTTAATAAAATATCAAAGAGACGTTTCAATCTAAATACAAAAAAGTGAATAAAATAATCTCGGTGAAGCCATTTATCATCGAAACCCCGGCTGAATAGATTTGAAATGTTTTCCTCTGCAGGGATGATATTAACCCTGAAGGACACCGGTGTTCCAGAGTGCGTTCTCTCTGGACCTCCACAGCTGGTGAGAAATCAACCTCACATAGCATTTATACATTAGACACTGTATTTGCATATTAAATACTGAATTTTATATGTAAATACTGCATTTGCATATTAAATACTGTATTTTTGTATTAAATACTGTATTCACATATTAAAGATTATTTACATATTAAATACTGTATTTACATTTTACATCCTGTATTTGCATATTCAATACTTAATTACATACATATTCAAAAATGTATTTACATACTCTGCACCAAATTTACATATTAAATACTGCAGTTGCATATGAAATATCGTAGTTGCATATTTAAATAAAGTATTTACATAGTAAATAATATTTAACATTTTAAATCCAAGGTGGATTATCTGAACGCCATCAAGTCGTTTTCTGGCCCGCTGGAAGAGATCAAGCTGTGTATGTATTTAAAAAAAATATTTCTCTGTGTGATATCAGTTATGATGATGATGATGATGATGTGTCGCACACTCCCAGCGGTCCGACCGTACACCGAGGAGTCGTACGTCGACGAGACGATGACCGTTCACCAGGTGCCGATATTCGGTGAGTTTAAAATAAAATTGTAAAAAGTATTTTCTCAAACTGCGGTTGTTGTTGTTGTTGTTTTCTTCAGCTCGCTCTTTTTTTGTGTGTTCACTCTCAGCTGCCTCGAAGCCCGGCGGCAGGAAGCTGTCCCCCGAGTCGGGCCGGAGCAGCCCCCCTCGTAGCCCCGCCTCCCCCGGGAGAGACGGTCTCCACGGCAACAGCCGTGAGTCACCAACTGACAGAGGTAATCATCCGTGGTGTTACTGTTACCGTTGTCCCACAATGCATTGCACAGTGGGAATGAGAGAGTAGTTAAGTGTTTTCAGTGACTTGTTGTTGTTTATCATCCTGCAGGAGACGGACGGAGAACAACTCGAGATAATTCGTTGGTCGTTTCCTTCGTTTGCAAAGTGAGAAACTTTTAAGATATTTAAACTTTAGATGTTTGAGATGTTTCACAATTTGTGACTGACCTTCTCCTTCTTCTCCTCCTTCTTCTCTTTCTTTTCCTACTTCTTCTCTTCTCCTCCTTCTTCATCTTCTCCTTCTTATCCTTGTTCTTCTCCTCCTTCTTCTTCTCCTTCTTCTCCTCCTCCTTCTACAGCTTCATCCCAAGAGAGGAAACTTCCTGGTGGCTCAAGCGAGGGCTCTCGGTCTGCCCGTGTGAGTGGATCTTTGTGTCTAATAATTCTTAGAATTTTTATATATACATATATTTTTAATAGTCATAATTTCAGTACCAACCTTTTATGTAATTGCAACTAATTAATTTTGTGTTATTGATTTAACCCCAAATAAAAGTGTCCCGCTTCATGAAGCTCCTCACACAGCGGTGGATGAGCTGGAGACCGCATGATGCTCAGTGTTGGATTTTAGTGTGATCATTATAATAAATCTGCAGTTCTTAAACTCCATTTTAAATGTAGTTCACTGTTCTTCCTCCAGGGGCACCGCGGCCATCGGGCCGCTCATCGGAGCGCTGAAGGGCGGGAAAAGTATCACGTACGAAGGCAAAGAGGTGCGTCCTCCAGCCGTCTTATTTTATTCATATTTCACTTCTTGAGATTAAATGTCCTCCGGCCGGCGCCCCGTAGATCCACCCGGAGCAGGTCTGCACCCCCACTGATCCAGGACCAGTCTTCATCATCGTGGAGTGTCCGTCGGAGGAGTTTGTCGAGGCGGTTTGCACCAATCAGGAGCTGAGCAGGTATATTATATTATTATTAACACACAAAGGCCTGATCCATGGAGTGAACACATCAAACTAATTGAGACAAAAAGTGTGAGAAACATTCTCCACTTCTACCAAATTAATCTTTTTTATAAATATGTTTTTTTCCAATATATATATATATATATATATATTCTTTTTTTTAAATATTTTTATATTTTTTTAAGTATATATATTTATATATCAAAATATATATACATTTTAAAAAAGAGAATATATATATATATTAATGTGTGTGTGTATATATATATATATAGGTTTATTTTTAGAATATATAAATATAGATTTCTTTATTTATTCATATATATATTTATTTTTAGACATATCGATGTATAAATACTAGGGCTGTCAATCGATTAAAAAAAATTAACTAATTAATCGCACATTTTGAAATTGCGATTAATTAATCGCGATTAAAAGGGTTTTTTTCTTCGAAAGACTAAATCTTCTAAATGAACGAGTAATCCCTCCAGACAGCGTGTATTTTAGACACTTGTTTAATTGTATTCTTTTTTAAAGACAAAACTTCACACAGAGCTGTGTTTTCAAAGAGGCTCCTACCTATAAAGTGTCAGTGAGGTATTTAATATTGTGGATGATAAATTGTTTCTTCAGTGAAACATTCAGATTAGTAAGAAAAGGTGTATTAGATTGGTCCTGTCATCTTTAACACTGAACAGCAGCAGAACCAGTGGCCTTGGTAAACTGACAAATATGTAATGTTAACCCTCTGGAGTCTGGGCTCATTTTCTCGATTTTACAAAAACATGTAAATTCACCTTTTAAAGGCTTTTGCATGTGACACATCCCAGTGTTTCCCCCACCATTCTATCAGGGTGAGGCCCCGCCCCCCTGTCATGTTCTCTATCACGCCAGATTACAGCAGAAGTAATGTACGGTTATTTCCTTCAAGACGTCTTTGTTCTTTTATTAAACTAAACGTCTGTTGTTGGTCGTCTCTACAGCAGCATGTCATTCTGTCTCTAGTGTCGGTCACTCTTCTCGGCTCTCCGTCTCGCGCGCCGCAGAGCTCCATGCCGGCGCGTCTGCGCGCACATCTTGGCGGAGAAAAAAAAAGAAAGTCCCCTGCACCTTCCGCCCCGCGGCACCGACACGTCGCCCTCTGCTCCTCTGTGAATATCGAGGAGCAGACCGGAGGAAGGAGGCCGACTGCCGCGGTTAGACACTCACAGGAGTGCAACAACTCCAACGCACACCGGAAGTCAACAAAGTTGCGTTAAAATATTTTTGTACGTTAACGCGGCCATATTAATCGCATAGATTAACGCGTTAACGCTGACAGCCCTAATAAATACATATATATACATGTTTTTAATATATATATATATATATATATATATATATATTTTCATCCCAAACATCACTAATTCTGTTCAAGTCCTGTGACGTTAATTTCTTTTAAACGGACGTTTCTCTTTCTGTGATAAAAAGTATTAAAGTTGAGCACGTCATGTCTTATAGGTACCAGCAGGGGGCGACAGAGGACGCGGCTGCGCTGGTGGTCCACTTGACCCCAGAGTCCGTTCTGTCCACGGATCAGTACAAGAGCTGGATGGAGAGGTCCGTACCTACCTGGACTACATATACTATATATATATATATCTTTAAAAAACATATATATATATATAATATATATATTAATATAAAAAATATATATATACACAAAATATTTTTATAATATTTATATATATTTTGAACCCAGAATCCTGAGAGACTCTGGCTTTTAAGTGTGTGTGTGTGTGTGTGTGTGTCTTGCAGGTTTCCCTCCACCACACAACACCTGGTCCTGAATGAACGGGTCCAGACGGTCCACAACGTCAGGAGCCACAAGATCCAGGCCCAGCTGAACGTGATCCACCCCGACATCTTCCCCGAGCTCAAAGCCTGCAGATCAACGGTATTGATCCCATGCTTTTATTTAAAAATAATATTATAATAATATATACTAATAAAGAGTCAGATAATTAGTTTCCTGCTTTTTACATTAATTGTAAAAAGATCCAGAAATGTCATCGAAAATGAAATAACTTATCAATAGATCATTTATCTCACTTTCCCTTTAACAAGACACACACACATATACATATACACACACACACACACACACTCTCTCTCTCATAACCCCTCCATCTTCATCCCCAGGAGGCTCCGGCTGCTCTGCCCGTCCCGACCGTCAGAGCCGAGTGTTGTCTCAAGTTCCAGCTCCGACCCGTAATGGAGTGGCAGAGGTGAGTCGTCTTCTTCTTCTTCCTCTCTTTCTTCTTCTCTTTGTTTACCTCGTCTTGTAAGCGTCTGGGTTTCTGGTTCCTGTCGAGGTTCATTGAACGGACTCCTCGTGGTCCTCTCTCTCTCTCCCTCTCTCTCTCCTCAGGGAGGCCGTCACCTCCTGCAACGTGGAGGAGTTTGTGAAGGAGGCGTTAGAGGTCCCCAACTTCCTGGAAGAAGTGGACAAGTGCAGAAAGATCTGCTCCACCAACGCCGCCGAGCTTCCTGGTTGAGTTTCCTCCTCTTCTTCCAAAATAAAATATATATATTTTATTTATTTTGTTGATATACATATCTTTTAATTGTTTAAATATATTCATTTACACATATATATACAAAAAAAAACTATATATAAATAAAATAATATATATATATTAACATGTATCTTTCAAAATGTTTCTTACTTTTAAGTGGATGCTCATTTATTTATATATATATATAAATAAATATATCCGTCAAAGTGTTTCTCACTTTTAATGAGAGGATTCTCCTTTTTCCGACTGCAGTGAAAGCAGCACAGAAGCACCCTGAGGTGGTGTTCCTGGGAACCGGCTCCGCTCTGCCCATGAAGATCCGGAACGTCAGCGGCACGCTGGTGAACATCAGGTAGAGCGCCGGAGGCTCCTCAGCCTGAGGAAACACTTGTTTACTTCACTCTTTGTTCTCGTTTTCCCTGAACACTGAACACAAGGCTCTTATTGGTCCAGTTTATAAGCCACGCCCACAACCTCTTTCTCCTTCATGTTGTTTGTTTGTTTTCAGCCCGTCTCAGTCGCTGCTGCTGGACTGCGGCGAGGGAACCTTCGGCCAGCTGTGCCGTCACTACGGCGACGGCGTGGACGCCGCACTGGCCAAGATCTCCACCGTCTTCATCTCTCACATGCACGCCGACCACCACACGGTGGGCGCCGCCGGCCGCCATCTTGGATTCAATGAGAGGAAACACTTCTATTTATTTACTCGTTCTCCTTGTTCTCCTCCTTTCTCTTCTTCTCTTTCTTGTTCTTCTTCTTGTTCTCCTCCTCCTCCTCTTCCTCTCAGGGTCTGCTGATGTTGCTCTACCAGAGGGAGCGAGCTCTGGTGAGATGAATCCTCAACCTGATTCCTCTGTATGTGTTTGTGTTATATTAATAATTAGTTTTGAAGGTTAATGTCCTCAGTCACCGTTGAGCCGCTGATTGTGAAATATATTAATTATCGTGTTATTTATGTTAAAGTAATTAAACCACAGGCGGCGTTACCCGGGTTACCTCATTTATTCTCTATTCATAAATCAATCTTTTAATACATTTTTCTATTTTTAATGTCATGCATTTTCACTTTAACGACTCTTTAATGTTTCTAAGTTGCTAATAATAATAATGATGATGATGTTGTCATTGTTTGTCTCCTAGGCGACGCTGGGCGTGGCGTTCAGCCCGGTCCACCTGGTGGCGCCGGTCCAGATCATGACGTGGCTCAACCAGTACCACGACTACTGTGAGGAGATCCTCCACCACGTCACGTAAGCATAGACTTCTATACAACCAGAGGAGTCGCCCCCTGGTGGTCAGGAGAGGGAATGCAGCGCTAACACATGAAGTATAGACTTCTATACAACCAGAGGAGTCGCCCCTGGTGGTCAGGAGAGAGAATGCAGCGCTAACACATGAAGTTTAGACTTCTATACAACCAGAGGAGTCGCCCCCTGGTGGTCAGGAGAGATAATGCAGCGTTAACACATGAAGCATAGACTTCTATACAACCAGAGGAGTCGCCCCCTGGTGGTCAGGAGAAAGAATGCAGCTTTAACACGTGAAGCATATACTTCTATACAACCAGAGGAGTCGCCCCCTGGTGGTCAGGAGAGAGAATGCAGCTTTAACACGTGTTTATTTTTCAGCTTCATCCCGAACAAAGTGCTGGTGGACGGCGGTGAGACGCCGAAGCAGAGAACAAAGTCGTTGATCCAAGAGCTGCTGAAGAAGAACGACTTGGAGGAGGTGCGTTTAAAACACTGCATCCTCTTTTTAAATGTAAAAATTATACTTTCTTTTTAATGTGTGTGTGTGTGTGTGTGTGTCAGTTCCAGACGTGCATCGTGCATCACTGCAGGAACGCCTACGCCTGCAGCTTCACCCACCGGTCCGGCTGGAAGCTGGCGTTCTCCGGCGACACCATGCCCTGCGACGCCTTCGTGCGCGTGGGTCGGTTTCAATAATCCCCAGCTTCTTAGGCGGTCATCGAACGCCTCTCAATAATAAACCAGGCGCTCCGTAATGCTTCTAGTTTCGGACTAAACGGGGGGAAGAGGCCGTGAGTGCTTCTCTGTGATTCAGGGCTCTCGTTGACTTTTGTTGTTGTTGTTTGCAGGAAAGAACGCCACGCTCCTGATCCACGAGGCCACGCTGGAGGACGGCCTGGAGGAGGAAGCCGTGGAGAAAAGACACAGGTGAACCAACCGAGAGAACAAAAGCTCTTCTAACGCGTATTTAAAATATCTCTCTTTTTTTTTTTTTCCGCGCCAGAGTGAGACTCTGTCTTCGCGCCTAACGTCTTTGATGCCTTTTCCCCGGACAGCACGACCTCGCAGGCCATCGGCGTCGGCTTGAGGATGAACGCCGACTTCATCGTGCTGAACCACTTCAGCCAGCGCTACGCCAAGATCCCGCTCTTCAGCGAGGACTTCGACGACCGCGTCGGGATCTCCTTCGACCACATGAGGGTGAGTCGCGGGACGCCGCCGCCGCCCGTAACTCGGGGTAACCCTCCCGGTAATTTCCTCCATTTCCTCTCCAGATTCGCTTCGGGGACTTCAAGACCCTCCCCCTTCTCATCCCCGCCCTCAAGACCCTCTTCGCCGAGGAGATCGGCGAGATGGAGGGAAGGCGGGAGAAGAGGGAGCTGAGGCAGCCGAGAGGGGGAGGCGGCTCCGAGGGGTTGATGGCTCCCGAGGACGACGTGAGCCGCGGCGCTAAAAGACACCAGCAGGGGGCGGCGACGCACGCCGAAGACGCCAAGAGGCTGAAGAGCAGCTGAGGGGCAAAACAGACTTTTGAGATCTTTTATTTCAAGATGTTGCTTTTTGAATTTTATTTTTTTATTTTGGCTCGTGTGGTTCTTGTTGAAGGGAAAAAAACAGAAGTATATTTCCTTCTTTGCCATGTACAAAACTTAGTTTTATTTTTCATTCAACAGAATAAAAAGATTCCGCACAGTTTGTAGTTTATTGTCTCTTCCATCGAGATTATTTAATCAGTGGTGAACAACCGAGCTGCATTATCTCTCCTGACCACCAGGGGGCGACTCCTCTGGTTGTATAGAAGTATATGCTTCATGTGTTAAAGCTGCATTCTCTCTCCTGAACACCAGGGGGCAACTCCTCTGGTTGTATAGAAGTCTATGCTTCATGTGTTAAAGCTGCATTCTCTCTCCTGACCACCAGGGGGTGACTCCTCTGGTTGTATAGAAGTCTATCCTTCATGTGTTAAAGCTGCATTCTCTCTCCTGACCACCAGGGGGCGACTCCTCTGGTTGTATAGAAGTCTATCCTTCATGTGTTAAAGCTGCATTCTCTCTCCTGACCACCAGGGGGCGACTCCTCTGGTTGTATAGAAGTCTATCCTTCATGTGTTAAAGCTGCATTCTCTCTCCTGACCACCAGGGGGCGACTCCTTTGTCTTATCTGTGGCTGCACAACAATATAATATATACAAATAAATATATATATATTTGAATTAATTACACTTTATTATAGAAGTAGAATGATAGTTTAACAATAAAATGTACATCTTAAAATTATTTAAGCATAATTATTTGTGGAATATTTGTGCATTATTAAAAATATTTAGATTTAAATATTTATCATCACACATAATCTGTGGCGGCCCTCTCTCTTTCCATAATGTGTCATTTTCAAGTAAAAGAAATAAATGGATGGCTCAGTTTAATAATTGTTGTATCTCATGTTTGTATTATTATTTTTATTTGAGGTTGATGTTCCGCCGCCGGCCCTCATTTGGCTTATGAATTCAAGTCCAAAATGGAAAAAATAAATAATGAGATAAAAATGGTTTCAGGACAAAAACAAAGCTTCAATTAAATGTTTGATTCTTTTAGTTTATTCACGTTGCCGTTTCATTTTGTTGTGACCGCTTTGCATTCGTGCAATTATTCATGAATAATTTTTTACTTCTCGGCTAATTTCATAACTAGTTTGCTTGTAACTATCTAAATAGTTTTGTGTATAAATGGCAATTTTGTTTTTATTTAAAGCTCGAAGTTAACGAAGGATAAATGGCAAAAATTATACCAAAATATCTGCTTCAGATTCAGGGCTGCAACCAAGACCAATAGCATTATTAATGAATCTGCCGATTCATTTATAGGTTAAAGGATTAATTAATACTCTACAAAATGTCATAAAAAAGATGAAAATGTCTTTAAATGTCTTGTTTTTTCAGTCCAAAGCCCAAAAGATATTCATTAATATGTTTTAAAAGCAGGAATGTCCATAATCAATGTGTTGAAAACAGCATTTTCTTCCATTTCTGCATTAAAATGTACTTAAAATGTATTTATAGAAAGGAATAGAATGAAATTAAAGATTTTCTAGACTATAAAAAGTACTTTTCATTTGTATGTCTTTTCACAAAACCTCATAAAATATAAACGTCCTGTGTTTTTTCTCTAGCTTCAGATCATTTAGTGATGAGTGTCCATTCAGGAAGAGGAGGACGCCTCAGGCACTTCCACCGGCGGCCACGTGGGGGCGGCAGTGAGCCGCGAGAGTTCCCCACCGCGTGAAGAGAGATACTCACTGCGGCCACGAGAGGGCGCGTCGGCTGCAGCAACAATGGAGGACTTCAGTCAGGTGAGAATGAAGGAGATATTGAAGGTGTGTGCGTGTGTGTGTGTGTGTGTGTGTGTTTAACGCGGGCTCTTATTTTGACACGCGCGGAGCTGCAGGGATGAGTGAACTTTCATTTAAGGCGCTGACCTTTCAATTATAGAGAAGAAGAAGAAAACGTCCACCGGCGGCATTAACTCTGGTTCTGCTCTGAATTCAGGGCCAAAGGTGGCTCCTGCACTAGAGATTACACACACACACACACACACACACACACACACACACACACACACACACACACACACACACACACACACACACACACACACACACACACACACACACACACACACACACACACACACCTTCTGAGATGCTTCTGAGCCCAGAGTCCATTTAGGGGCTTTTTCAGCCACTGAGATCATGAATGATGAAGAGGAGAAGTGAAATAGAGACCTGTCAATCACCCTGTAGCCCCGCCCCTAAAGCCTCCCCTGCTTTATGGTCTGACTCTAAATGACCATAAAGTATAAATGATGACATCATGCTGTATAGAAGAAGACTTGAAACTAGAGACTGAGACATAATCTCATGTTTACTATGTTTACTGAGAAAGAAAAAAAATATATATACATATATATATATTTTTTATAGAGATAGAACATCATTATTTGAAGATGTCATTAAACGATGACATCATCAAACTAAGGGGCATCTTTGCCGCTGTGTATGTTGGTCACTGTGTGTTTGCTGTGGAATGAAGAGAGACGGACCAATCAGACGCACCTGAAGGAGCCGCTGTACAAAGCTAATTATGCCCCCCCCCCTCTCCCGTTATGATCTGGCAGGAATCAGAGTGTGAGATAATCTGAAGAGACAGAATATAAAAAAGGGGGAAAAAGGAGGAGGAGGAGGAGGAGGCCCTGAGCCTCTCAGATTGGAGGTCACAGTCCAGCTATGTCACACGGACGAGATCTGTCCGTCAGCTGCCACCTCACATCTCCATCACACACACACACACACACACACACACACACACACACACACACACACACACACACACACACACACACACACACACACACACACACACACACACACACACACACACACACCTCCATCCGGCTGCTGCAAACTTGAGATCAAAGACCACAATACCGTGAAAATGTATCTCTCTCTCTCTCCATCTCTCTCTCTCTCTCTCCCTCTCTCTCTCTCGCCCTCTCCCTCTCTCTCTCGCCCTCTCTCTCTCCATCTCTCTCTCTCTCCGTCCCTCTCTCCCTCTCTCTCACCTGCAGCCCCGGCATGTGAAAGCGCTCTGAGATCTTCTCCACGCCCGAGAAACAAACACAGAACGCGTAGAAGTGAAGAACGAGACGGAAAACATCGACTGTTGTTCGTTTGTTTGTTATTTTGATTCAGATAAAGATTCATGGATGAAAGAAAGTAAATAAAGATGCTTGATGAGCATTATGTTTAACTTCTGAGATATAAGTTCCTGTGAGAGCTCAAACTGAGGATTATATATATATATATATATATATATATATATATAAAATAATGTCCCGGCCATTTTTAACTACCCTCATTAAAGATTCTACGAGGAATATTCATGTGGTGGTGGTTCTGGTGCCCCCTGTGGACTAAAGTGGTAGTGTTGGTTCTGGTGCCCCCTGTGGACTAAAGTGGTAGTGTTGGTTCTGGTGCCCCCTGTGGACTAAAGTGGTAGTGTTGGTTCTGGTGCCCCCTGTGGACTAAAGTGGTAGTGTTGGTTCTGTCGCCCCCTGTGGACTAAAGTGGTAGTGTTGGTTCTGGTGCCCCCTGTGGTCTAAAGTGGTAGTGTTGGTTCTGGTGCCCCCTGTGGTCTAAAGTGGTAGTGTTGGTTCTGGTGCCCCCTGTGGACTAAAGTGGTAGTGTTGGTTCTGGTGCCCCCTGTGGACTAAAGTGGTAGTGTTGGTTCTGGTGCCCCCTGTGGACTAAAGTGGTAGTGTTGGTTCTGGCGCCCCATGTGGACTAAAGTGGTAGTGTTGGTTCTGGCGCCCCCTGTGGACTAAAGTGGTAGTGTTGGTTCTGGCGCCCCCTGTGGACTAAAGTGGTAGTGTTGGTTCTGGTGCCCCCTGTGGACTAAAGTGGTAGTGTTGGTTCTGGCGCCCCCTGTGGTCTAAAGTGGTAGTGTTGGTTCTGGCGCCCCCTGTGGACTAAAGTGGTAGTGTTGGTTCTGGCGCCCCCTGTGGACTAAAGTGGTAGTGTCAAGATGGCGCGACTGTGTCCAGACGCCGTCGAGGTAGCTCCGCGGAGATTGTGCGCTCTTTTAGTTTTTGTGTTTATTTTTAATGTTTTCTTTGCCACAAACACATCGGCACTAACAGCATACGACCACAGCACACTTTTGGACATAAACTTTTGCGCAAAACAAGGGTTTTTGTCCACTTTTTCCATCGATCCAGCGTGGCCGGCAGAGATCGTACGAGCGAACCACATCAACAACAGTGGAGCCGCTACTACGGGAGGCACGAAAACATCGAGGAAAGCGGAGCGGAATTCGGAACAGACTGAGAGTTCAAGCCCACCGTCCACCTCTGCCCAGCATCCTTCTTGCTAACGTCCAGTCTCTGGAAAATAAGATGGATGATGTTAGGGCAAGGATCAGATTCCAACGGGACATGAGGACTGTAACATCTTTTGTCTGACGGAAACATGGCTGACCCGCTGGTGCGGATCGAGTCATATGCCCAACCGAGTCCTTCTCTGTTTTCCGTGCAGACAGAACGGAAGAGTCTGGTAAATCTAAGGGTGGAGGGTTTGCTTCATGACTAACAACATGTGGTGCGACCCCAAGAACATTAAGACTCTTTCTCGTTCCTGCTCCGAACCTGGAACATCTGACGATCTCATGCCGTCCATTCTACCTTCCCGGGAGTTCAGCTCGGTCATCACCACAGCCGTCTACATACCACCACAAGCGGACACCGGCGTAGCACTATCGGACCTACATGATGTGTTATGTCGGCATCAGCACAAGTATCCCGACGGCTGTGGTGGTGGCTGGGGACTTTAACAGGGCAAACCTAAAAAAAGTCATGCCGAACTTTCACCAGCACATTACGTGTGCTACCAGAGGGGAAAGAACGTTGGACCACTGCTATACGCCATTCAAGAGAGGCTACAAGGCTGTCGCTCTCCCTCCGTTCGGCAAATCAGACCATGCCGCCATTTTTCTGCTTCCAGAGTACCGACAAAAGATCGCGCGGGAAGCGGTAGTGACGAGGAACGTAATGCGGTGGTCTGACCAATCAGAGGCTGAGCTACAGGACGCTCTGCGTGTCGTCGACTGGGACATGATCCAATCCAGTTCCAGTGACGTCAGCGAGTTCTTGAGTAGCAATGAGCCTCATAGCAACGCTAGCGGACACCATCGTCCCCACGGTAAAAGTTAGGGTCTTTCCTAACCAAAAGCCGTGGGTTGATGGATCCATCCGTGAAGCTGTGAACGCCCGTACTGCTGCCTATAACTCCGGTCTTGTATCCGGCAACATGGACGAGTACAAGGCAGCGGTCTATGGACTGAGGAGGCGGTGAAGGAAGCCAAAAGGAGGTACCGAGACAGAGTGGAATCACAGATGGAGCAGCGCGACACCAGGCGCCTATGGCAGGGGCTACGGACTATCACAGACTACCAGAGCAGACCCCGCTATGGTGAGTGCCGACGCATCCCTAGCGGACGACCTGAACTCATTTTATGCACGGTTTGAGGCTAGCAACAACAGCGCTAGCTCGCCGCTAACAACAACACCGTTAAGCGTAGCCGAGGTGAGTTCTACCGCTGGGGATGAACACACACTCTCTGTGACCGAGCACAGTGTGAGGAGGGCTCTGTTGAGGGTGAACACCAGGAAAGCTGCAGGTCCAGATGGCATATCTGGGCGAGTACTGAAGACCTGTGCTAATCAGCTAGCTCCAGTGTTCACCACAATATTCAACCTCTCCTGGCTGAGTCCGTGGTCCCCGCCTGCTTCAAGAGATCCACTATTGTCCCTGTGCCCAAGAATGCTTCTCCAGCATGTATGAATGACTACCGACCGGTGGCCCTCACCTCGGTGGTCATGAAATGCTGAGAGGCTGATAAAGGACTACATCTGCGCCTTCCTCCCTTCCTCCATGGACCCGCTGCAGTTTGCTTATCGCCCAAACAGATCCACAGATGATGCTGTCTCCCAGGTACTGCACACCACACTCTCTCATCTGGACAGCCAGAGGGGGCTATGTGAGACTGCTGTTCATTGATTATAGTTCAGCTTTCAACACCATAGTCCCTCCAGACTGGCCGGCAAGCTGATTGAGCTGGGACTGAACACCCCTGTGTGCTTGGATCCTGGACTTCCTGACCGCCAGGCCACAGGTGGTCAGGGTGGGCAGACACACCTCCAAATCCCTCACCCTGAACACAGGATCCCCAGGGTTGCGTCCTCAGCCCCTACTGTACTCCCTGTACACACATGACTGTGTGGCCAGGTTCAGCTCAACACCATCATCAAGTTTGCGGATGACACAGTGGTGGTGGGCCTGATCTCCGACAACGACGAGAAGGCCTACCTGGAGGAAGTTGCTGATCTGTCACTCTGGTGCGGGACAACAGCCTCATCATGAATGTCACCAAAACTAAGGAGCTGATTGTGGACTTTAGGAGGGTACAACAACAGAGGACGTACTCACCACTGGGGATTAACGGGACTACTGTGGAGAGGGTGAGCGGGTATAAATACCTGGGAGTCCACATCACCGAGGATCTGACATGGTCAACGAACACAGACACTCTGGTGAGAAAGGCAAGGCAGCGCCTCTACCACCTCAGGCAGCTGAGGAAATTTAAAGTTTCCCAGAGGATCCTTCAGTCCTTCTACTCTGGAGCTGTAGAGGCGTCCTGACAGGAAGCATCACAGCCTGGTTTGGCAACTGCTCCGCTCGGGACAGGAAGGCTCTGCAGAGAGTAGTGCGTTCGGCTGAACGCACTATTGGAACTACACTCCCCACCCTGCAGGACTTGTACACCAGGAGGTGCAGAACCAGAGCCGGCAGGATCATGAAGGATCCTCACCACCCCAACAACAGACTGTTTCAGCTGCTGCGGTCAGGCAGGCGCCTCCGTAGTCACGCTGCAAGAACAGAGAGACTGAGACGGAGTTTCTTTCCTCAGGCCATCAGGATTGTGAACTCCGACCTCACCAGGACCCCCACATAGACCCACACAACTGCCCCTCTTAGGCACACACACACACACACACACACACACACACACACACACACACACACACACACACACACACACTTACTGTAAATATTGTGTTGTTTTTTATTGTAAATAGTGTGTACTTGTTGCCCTTGCACATTCCTGCTGAGCATTGCCACTTTCATTTCACTGCACACCCTGTGTGTGTATGTGACAAATAAAACATCTTGAATCTTGAATCTGGTGCCCCCTGTGGTCTAAAGTGGTAGTGTTGGTTCTGATGCCCCCTGTGGACTAAAGTGATAGTGTTGGTTCTGTCGCCCCCTGTGGACTAAAGTGGTAGTGTTGGTTCTGACGCCCCCTGTGGACTAAAGTGGTAGTGTTGGTTCTGACGCCCCCTGTGGACTAAAGTGGTAGTGTTGGTTCTGCTGCCCCCTGTGGACTAAAGTAGAAGTGTTGGTTCTGACGCCCCCTGTGGACTAAAGTGGTAGTGTTGGTTCTGCTGCCCCCTGTGGACTAAAGTGGTAGTGTCTCTGAGTACCCAACCCGGTGGCTCCGATGAGGAGCTTTAAGAAGAACTCTATAGAACCAGACCATCTTCTCTCTGGTTGTCTGTTTACTGATGAAGGTCTACAGAGGACCAGGACTACAATGTGGTCTACAGAGGACCAGGACTATACTGAGACTAGTCCAGAACCAACCCAAAGCTCCTCACAGGAAGTCAGACCTTTATCTTGGCGGTTCCAGATGTGATCCAGATACATGTTCTGGTTCAGAGCTATGACATCACCGAGGATCTCCTGATCCATTCTCTGTCTTGATTGATCCGGTGGTTCAATAACAAGTGATTGATTCCCGGTCAGTCGGTTGTGTAGTAATTCATAAAATGTGTCGCTGTATGAAAGCTGAACCTCGGTAACACGTCTTTGATACAGCTACAATTTATTGATCTTCACACTTCCCTTTTAATTATGTCGTGTAAACTCATATTTAATCCAATAAATAAACTTTGAGGTAATTATTCGTCACCTAAACTGCATATTACAGATTTATGTATGATTGAATTTATGGACCTGGCCGTCCCGGTGGCTCCGAGTTTTAAAGTCACAGGTCTGAGTCTCAGGAGGAGAAACCAACGCAGTAAAAACCTCAAATAGAGAAGAGTTTAAATCAGGACCTCGGCGGCTCGGCGGCGGTTGTATTCTCTTAGTTTCCAGGTGTCTTCTGAGCTCGATGAGTTTCTGGCTCGGTGGAGATTACCAGCGATATCTGCCGCGCGGTTCAGGACGATAACGGCGTGATTCATCACGTCAAGTCGACTTTTAATCCGACCGAAAGCAGCGGTGGGTTCCTTTGTCTCGCCGTCCGCCCATTGTTCCTGGTGAACAATTGTTCACACACAAATTCATCGTTTCCTTCTGAGTAAAAGGCTCCGATGTGTCGCCGGGTCGTTTCTACCTAAACCGCCTCGTCTAACTCAGAGTGTTGGGGCGCTACATAGCAAACGTTATTTAAACGAGAGAAAATCACGGTAATCAACGGGAAAAGATCTTTAAAGAACTGTTAAAGAACCTTAAAGAACCTTAAAGAATGATAATGAACCATGAAGAACTGTAAAATAAATGTAAAAGAACCGTAAAGAACAGTAGAGAACGTTGAAGATCTGTAAAGAACTGTAAAGAACTGTAAAAGAACCGCTAACCATTAGCGCTGACTGTTAGCACTGACCGTTAGCGCTGCAGGTAATCTCTCTTACTTTAAAGTCACCGGCTGGGAAAGCTATACAAATAGAAATAATAGTAAATGCTTCGAGTCACTTTCCTCAGAGTTCCTCATGGCGTCAGTGTGGAGATGGAGCAACACACACACACACACACATACACACACACACACACACACACACACACACACAGACAGATCGGCCTCATCGTCTCCGACAGCGACGTTCGAGGTGGATTTGGGGAGATAATGAAGACCTCGGCCGCGTGACGTCGGCTGCTCTCCTCCGATCGGGAACCTCCCCAAAAAAACACGCATTTTATCCGATAGTTCATTGTGCAGCTTTTCAAAATAAAGGCGGCAAGAAAAGGAGATTACTGCGGGGTGTGGGAGTGTTTTAAGACTACGAGTGTGAAGAGCTTGAAAGGCTTGAAATATATATATACATATATATATATGTATATATATATATATATATATATATATATAAATAAATATATATTATATATATATATTTGTATTTATATATATATATTTATATATCCATATATATTTATATGTATATATAAATATATAAAAATATGTATATAAATATATATAACCAGAACAAACCCAGTCAGCCGTCGGGGGAAGCCGCGTGTTTCCGAGCCGGGGGACATTTATTTTATTTATCTCGAGGGAGAATCAGAAAAGAAGCGAAAGAAGAAAGAAGGTCTTGTTTCTATTGAATGGAGCTTTAGCTGAGCTCAGCGTTCCTGGCCGCGCTGATGATGAATGGGTGGCGGCTTATTATCATCGCAGTGTGGCGATGTAATCTCACTCTTTCCATACATCCTCGGCTGTGTCCTTGGTTTTAAATTTACTAAACGCTAAAAACTTTTAAGAAACGACTCGCGGTGAGACCACCGGCTCATGTTGTAGCTGAGGGCCACGTTGGGCCCCTGGAAGCCCATCCAGTGACCCATCCACGCCAGTTGTGTGTCCTCATCACGTGTGTTTTCAAGATCTTGATCACTAATTGAAGGTTTCTGTGATCCCGACCGAAGGAAACCTTCTTTTTGCTGCTGATGTCATCTCAACGCTGAGCTCCGAGACGCTGGGTGTTTTTTTTGCTCGTGACTCGGAGCTTTAGAGGATTTAGACAAACGGGGGAAAAAACGTCCCAATTTTGCTGAATACAGACAAGGGAGGAAAAAAAAGAAATATTTGCTGCAACCGCAATTTGAACAAGTCAAGCTCTTCTCTCTCAGAGGATGTCCAGGAATATAAACGGCAAACAAGCTGCGCTGGGTGTTTTTTGCAACGTCTCCTTTTTAGTGATAGTGACTGCATATTTATTTCCGAGACCTTTGACCCGAGAGGTTCTATTCACGCCTGCAGGCGATCCGCGTCTCAACGCGCTGATTGTTTGTAGTCGACGCCGCGGAACGAAGACCAGGACCTCATGTTCTTTGTTTGCAGATCTTGTGCAGACAGCCGTATGCAGACGGACTTGTGCAGACGCCCTTCTGAAGACAGCTTTGTGCATACAACCTTGTGCATACGGTCTTGTGCAGACGACCTTGTGCATAAGGCCGTGTGCATCAAACCTTGTGCAGACGGCCTTGTGCAGACAGCCTTGTGCAGACGACCTTGTGCAGACGGCCTTGTGCAGACGACCTTGTGCAGACAGCCTTTGCAGACGGCCTCCAGAAGTTGAACTGTCAGAACGCCGGCAGCTCGCTGAGATCGGATTGCAGCTTCGTCCTTAAACGCCGCATGGCAGCCCGCCGCAGGCTGCACTACGGCTCCGTGGAAAGTGGTTCGGTGCAGAAAGGTAGAAACAGTAAACCGGTAGTTCCCTCCCTCCCTCCCTCTCCCCCTTTCTCACTATTTGTTCTTTCCTGACCAAAGGCCATAAAGAAAAACCCAGTTTCATTGCATCTGATTAAAATCCTCCCGTTTCCTCTCTGCACCGCCTGCAGAGTAAATATGATCGTTCTGCCTCATTGCCTCGCGATCCAAATCAAATCGCAGCCGCTTGATATCGCCACACTCCCAAGTTGTTGTTGCTGCATGCGCCCCAAGCGAGTGAGAAACACAATCAACCCAGAAAAGAGAGAGAGAGAGGGAGAAACGATCAGTTGTTTTGTCTCTCTGCCGCCTGACATAATCTTCTTTCGGTTCAGTTGTTTGCAGCTGTGACCCGAAAAAAAAGATCCCCCTCCCTCGCTGTTAGAATCGAGATCAAAGTCACCCGGCCCGTGAGGTCGTCCTCCAATCAGCACGACAAACTGACAGACTGTGCGTCTGACGTAGTTTCTGCGACTGTGGATTATTCCGGTGGTTTCCTGAGGGTGGAGGAGGAGCTTGTCCGAGCAGAGACGTTCATTCCCCCCCCAGTCGGCCGGCTCAGTTTACACACTTATTCTATTCATAGTAGAACACTGACGAGATCCGTAACCATGACGTCGCAGCGACGGACCGGACTGGAGGCCGCCTAAATCTCCCGCCTACATCTTCTGCCTAAATCTCTCACCTAAATCATCCGCCTAAGTCTCCCGCCTAAATCTCTCGCCTATATCTTCTGCCTAAGTCTCCCGCCTAAATCTCCTGCCTACATCTTCAGCCTACATCTTCTGCCTAAATCTCCCGCCTAAATCTCCCGCCTAAATCTCCCGCCTAAATCGTCCGCCTAAACGTTTAACTTTTAACCAAACCGAAGACGCTTTTTAGAAAAGCACCCCGCTAACATCCGTTTACTTGGTGAAATTGGTGTTCGGTGCCGCCACCAAATGAGTCCGCAGGGTCTTTGATTGACAATGATGGAAACATGATAAGCAGCAGGGGAAGCAGCTCATCACTTATATGGAGGTAATCATACATTTCATAAGTTTTCATGAAGCAGAAAAAACATGAAACAGAAAAACACCCTGAAATGCTTCTTTGTTTACTGGTATTGTGAAAGAACATTTTTACATGCAGGTTCTCCTTCATAAATAAGCACATTTTGTATTAAACGACATTAATAATCATTACACCAACAATAACGTCTCAATTCTGCCTTTTATTGATCGTCTTTCTTGTTTTCTGTCCGA